>NC_135554.1:20970591-21270591 GCF_964340395.1 Glandiceps talaboti
TGTTAGGAGCTCCAAATCCAATCTATTTAAGCAATATTTTCAACATTGTTCGGACAACGTTTAAAGAGATTAGAAGCTCCTAACTTTGTTTCCCAGAATGCT
The DNA here is from genome assembly GCF_964340395.1 of Glandiceps talaboti. Lineage (NCBI taxonomy): Eukaryota > Metazoa > Hemichordata > Enteropneusta > Spengelidae > Glandiceps > Glandiceps talaboti. Next base: position 20,970,694 of record NC_135554.1, read on the forward strand.
CTGTCCTAAGCGGTACAACAGGCCTCTTCCAAGCCACATTTGCAATTGTTCATAGCTCTAGTTCAAAGAGGTTACACGATGCAAAGTTGAATATACTGCTAACATAACAAACCAGCCTTATCTTGTTCTCCTTACATTTACATTGACGGTGATCACCAAGGTCTTAAACTATATAGTGGACAACGTTTCACAGACCATTGGTCACCTTATGTTGCGTCTAACAGACACGTTTAGTGTCACTTTGGTCGAACGGATATTTTGGGCGTTTTTGATATAAATCGAGAGGGGCCAACTTACGTTGGAAAACACGGCGCTCCGTTGAAACTACATTGTAGAATGAAATCTTCAGCTAGATGCCCATATTCCGAAATCTCGTCCTTTGTCAACTTTAAGACCTTTTTAAGATCACTAAAATCTGGCGACGAACTGAAAGAAATGAATCTCTTCCAGTCAGCTGGGTCTTCTCGAGGAACACGGTCAAATCCAGGATCGGTGTAGTAATACTTCTTAAACTCCGTATAACTTTTAGGGTCGTCTGTGATATTAATGAATCTATCCTGCCAGCCTTCAGTAAAGGGACTTGCTATGTTAGCCGATTCTGGAAAATATGGAAGGAGGAATGACATTAGATATAAATCATAGATATAAATCATTTGATCTGTCAAGCTGATGAATGTAAAGTTTGTTTGTTGGTTGGTCTTACCGGTATGGACACAATGTGGCCAGAACTCGTCATCGCCACTACTACATTCTTGTACATTGTTACAGAAACCGATGTCTTCTATGCAAAAACCACTTTTACAGCTAAAGAAACCGTCCGGACAAACACCGAATTTATCTGGTCTGACTGAAAATTAAAAAAAATGATTTAGAACAAGTCATTGAAAATGTCGCGGAAAAAACAAGGGAGGATTCCTACACACTTACATCCACACATCCACCCCCCCACACACACACACATACACACAAACACAAACAAACACACACACACATGCGCACGCGCGCGTACATTTACACACAAACATGTAATTTACTAAAAAAGGCAAATTTTATATTACGATCATCAGTCATTTGGTTTAGAAAAAACATCGACTTGATGCTTGTTCATGACCTGTTGTACGGCATAATTGTCTACGTATTAGGAAACTTAAGACATTGTAAACGTCTGTGAACAAAATCGAAACTACGTACACTAAACCATGTATCATATGCCAGCAATAACATTACACGATATCCTCTACAACGTCTATGATTACACTCGCATCGAGTACACTACAAGTGAAATACAACAGAATGATGTACAATACCTGGTTCTCCAATACAAACTTGACAACTTAGTCTACATTTGGACAACATAAACAATTGATTTTTTTCACATTCACCGCGTTCCGCCAAAAATGAACACTTCTCGAAATCATCAACGCAATCTGCGAAACAAAATATCGAGTCAGTCACTTTCATTGAGTATGTCCGATTGAAGGCGAATAGTAGAGACATAATCAGCAAACTGGGAAAGGTTTATTATTAGGTTTGAACAACAACAACAACAGCAACAACAACAACAACAACAACAACAACAACAACAACAACAACAACAGAACGTAATAAACACGACAAGAAAGTGTGGTGAGGTGGAGGGGGTTGGGTTTGATGGTATATACCGACATGTTAAGCATCAAATGTAGGAAATTTCCTCATGTGAATACTCCCTGTTAGGCATGTACTTGAACTCCATTCATACTTACATGTACAAAGTCAAAGACCAAGAAAAACGAGCGAGATGCATATGATAGCATTGGTACGTAAACATACAGTGGTGGTTAATAGCTGGAACTGGCAAGTTGAGTAATGAACAAGAGCAAAGGATTGCTAGCCGGAAAGATTGAAAAGGAGAAGTGGTACGATGAGGACGTGGAATATGATGATAAATAGTGATAAAACGAGGAAAAACTATAACAAGCAAAGATTAAAGACAACCAGTTTGCTAGCTATACATACGTATATTAGTACAGTTCTGTTTCTCGTCACTTTTATCAATACAGTCTGCATAGCTGTTGCACGCTTTCCATTTGGCGACACATTGTCCGCTGTCACAACGAAATTCGTCCTTCTTGCATGTCTCTACATTTGAGTAAAGAACAAACAAAACCAGGTATAAATTGATTGCCTCCTGGTATTAAGGCAAGATTTGACAGTCTTGTGCCTGTACGCATTGCCCGCATAGAAAGTTGCCGATGTACAAAGAACGATCACAATACATTTTCTTAGCAGAACTAAATCTATCTCTTATATTATCTGAAAACGGGTTTCCTTCACTTATAATTCACTCTCATTACAGTAACTACACACTTTACACACTGATATGACTATAGCTCTGAAAGAATGTGTTAATCCCGAAACTTAGCTTTTCATTTTATTTGGGACAGTGTATATTATACTCTTTCACTGTGGAATGCGCCCCGGAAATAAACCCTTGGAACTTTTCCCGTTAATTTGTTCAATAAAATCCAGCCTATTCTCTGTTAAAAAATTATTAGCAAACCTAAGGTCACCATAGGAATCATTGAAATAGAGGTCAGAATGATAAATCATCAAAATTTAGAATCCATTATGGCCACAGATAAGCTTACTATGCTTTCTCTATGGAAAAATAAAATATGAACGATTTTTTTGAAAACAAGGTTATGGACTCCCAGATTTCTCTTATTATTTCAAAAAGTACCAGGAAGAAACTTCCATATGGCAAAGTTAGGAAAGAACTGAAGAACTTCGATTTTCAGGAAAATTGATCACGTGGTGCATTCTACCTTAACATACTTTTACAGTCACCCAAGACGCGCAAACTGTCTTTCTTTCAATATGAAATTTAATGTTTTAGCTGGTAATAGTTCACCCTTACCGTAAATGCAGCCAGATTCGTCGCTCTCATCGCCGCAGTTGTCTTCCCAGTTACAAATCAATTTGTCAGAAATGCACTTTCTATTGTCACAAGTAAACTCCCAGGCCTGGCATTTACCTTTACAATAAAATATATCACATGTATATCACATGTATATCACGTGTATATCACGTGGCACATAATAATGTTGAAGTGACCATTCCTGAGTCTATGATTTCATAAGACACTTTGAATTACTTTACTTGTACATAACCCTATAATGCTATAAGAACATCTCTCTATAAGGGACCGGACAGAATTTACGGCAGGGGGGGGGGGGGCTGGGGAGAAATTATCTCTGACTTGTTTTTTTTCCTGGCCCCCCCATCCACTGTGACCAAAATTTCACAGCCCCCCCTTTCAAAAGTATAAAAATTTCATGGCCCCCCCCCAAAAAAAAAAAGAAAAAAAAAGTGCACAATATCCTGCCCCCTACAATAACTAAAAAGAGTACAAATTTTTTTGTTACTGTAGCACAACTGTAATATTTCTTTTGGTACTACTATTATGTTACTATTTCAGCCCAAACAACTTAGTAGTTGTAGAGGAAGTTTTTTAGAAAACAAAACAAAATAAAACATTTTGACCATACATGTAATCATACACATGTGGTATAATCTTGTTTATTTCCCAACTAGACACCATAAGTAGTCATCACTTAATACCTAGGCATTTGATGTGGTGGTTTTAACTGTCATTCACTGATACATACACAGAAACACAGACACAGAGTAAACACACATTCACATGCGTGATTTGTGAAAAACTGTAGTGGGGACATTTGTGGGGAGTATCTAAGGACATCACATCACCTACATAGTGTATTCAAATATCTATTTATACTCATAACACAATAACTATCTAATGTCAGACATTTGTGATGTCATGAAGTGCTAGCAAACTAAGGATTTTATGCACACTGAGGTCTGACAAATATAGCTTTCACTTTCCTACACCAAATGCATTACCAATACACATGTAAATGTAAGACATTTGTGACTTCATGAAAGTGCAAAGAAATTCAGAATGTTGTGGAATACTTAGATGTAATCAATATGCTTTCAGTTCCAAAACCATACATATTTAAACCTATAGTGTCAGGCATTTGTGACTTCATGATGGGGACAGCAAATTCAGAATTGTATTCAATACACTGTACAGTGATCAGATGAGTATATACGGCCAGAAGGCAACTACCAAAGTTAGTGCAAAGTCACTGATGAAAAAACATTTAACACCACGCAGACATCTAAATGCTTTACAATATTTAGTACAGATAGATGCATTTGATGATGCTGAGGAGGGAAATAGTTTAATTTTACTGGTTTTAGATAGAAAGAAAGACAAGTCTTGCCTCACATCTTCAGACTCTAGTGAGTCTGAGAGTGAAACTCAAGCATAGTGTCAAGGAAAGAAATAAAACACCTATCTAAATCAGGTCCTATGCTAGTATATATACATATATATATATATATATATATATATATATATATATATATATATATATATATATATATATATATATATATATATATAAAGAAATGCATAAGGAACTAATAAACATATTATATATATACATATATATATATATATATATATATATATATATATATATACATATATATATATATATATATATATATATATATATATACATATGTATCCTTGATGGTAATTACACACTGAACCTGTTTCCACAGTACTAAAATGTATGTATGTATGTATACATATGTGTGTGTGTAAGTGTGTGTGTGTGTGTGTGTGTGTGTGTGTGTGTGTGAACAACTTGGAGTATATAAGAGTAATGCAGGGTGTATCAAATTAATCTTGAGTAGTGTTTTTATGCTTCACTAAATAGGTACATACAAACGTACACACATTCATTTTAATACATAAATGAAAGTGTAGACATTCAATATTAAAGGCGATATCAAGTGCTATCTCATGCAATGCTAAATTTTCTAACATATTAATTTTTTTCAATGACAAAATATTTCGCGGCCCCCCCTTTCAAACCATGAGAATTTTCATGGCCCCCCCTTCAAGCCTCCCATTTTTTTCATGGCCCCCCAATTTCTCCCCAGCCCCCCCCTCTGCCGTAAATTCTGTCCGGTCCCTAAGTACTCAGCGAAAAAAGAGACTTCTTACTGTACTCATTGTCTTGTTAAAGTGACCACATCAATGAGAAACCAGGTTTTTATTTCAAAATATTTTTTTGAGCATTGATGTTGTTTTATTAGGGAATATCTTACATGGTGATTGGGACACGACGCCTCGTGTTTGTTGACAGACAAAAGTCTCTAGACATGGGGCAAGGCCCGGGGATGACTACCGAATTAGATAAAAGAGCACACTCTGAAACGAATATTCCATTAGTATAGTATACGTAAAGACAATTATTTTTTGAGTAAAGTTGATGATCTTCAAGATTTGTCACTTACGATATTTGCACCCTTCTTCATCAGTACCATCACGACAATCAAAGACATAATTACATCTAGCCTCGCTCGGATGACATATACCGAAGTCACATCGAAATCCATACTGACACATTTTGGCCAATAGTTGCTCGTCTTCTCGCTCGTGGGCGAGTACCTCTGTTCACATATAAAAAACCACGAATATTTTAATTTGTCCAAAGTGTATTTGGGGATAGGATAGGGTGGGGAGGGGAGGGGGTTTACAGATCCATCGATTATATTTCAGCCCTACATATATATATTTCAGTGATAACGCATGAAAACACACATACACACATACTCACACATAGATACAAATACATGCGTGCGCATGTATAGAGAGACTCGCACAACTCAAAGATAATTATGGATACATACATACATGCATACATACATACATACATACATACATACATACATACATACATACATACATATACATACATACATACATACATACATACATACATACATACATACATACATATATGCATATATACATACACACTTACGTACATAAATAAATACATACATACATACATACGCACGTACGTACGTGCATCATCATTATTACTGTCATTAACTCCATCAATAACTCTAACGAAAATTGTACAAACTTAATATACTACTTACCACACACTGCTGGGTTTTCGTCTTCAATATGAGAATTGAGACAATCTCCAATACCATCACATACCTTGTGTTCACTGATACAAACACCAGATGGCCCACCTTTACTACATTTGTATTGGTTGACAGGGTCACAGAACATAAGCCCTAAAATCAAATACAATGTCGTTTATAAGACATGGCCGTCGACCTGACTATTTCGATGACTTGTAATTTTTTTTGTGTATTTATGATCTTTAAGAATTTTCATTTACTTGTTGTGTCACCTTGTCTTTTATCTTCTAAAAACCTAATTTTTCATTGTATTATGGGCCGATGGACAAAGAGTACGAAAGAAAGTGACTCCACTACTACTATACGACATGAGAAGGGATGAATGAAACGTATCTCTTCATTGAATACTTTATTACGTGAGGATGTAGGGGCCTTTGTGTTGGCTTTGTGTCCAGGTAGTGCAAATTGTCGCAGGTTGGCTATGATTTTGACAGCATTCAATCAATTTCGTGACCAATATGAACTGTACGATCGCATATATATATTTACGTGACACCCTAAGCATGGACCACTACAGACAAACATTGTACTCTGGTGTGAACTCTATACGTTTCATTATTTCTTGATTATCAAGTGTTCATGTGTCAAGAAAAAATGGACGTAACTTTTAATACAAAAACTGAAATAAGCAAGTAAAGCATAAGAGTTCTTGGTTTTGAATTTGTGGCCCTAGTTGTAGATAATATTATAATCGAGTTTTTATAAACGAGTTTTTTGGAGTACACACTCACCGTAATCACAATCAACTTCGTCTGAACTGTCAGGACAACTTGGTATACCATCACATACACCATACGACTTGATACAATTACTTTGATCATTGCAGAGAAAATCACCAGCTAGACATGGAACTGTAAAGAGATAAAGTAGTGTACTTTTTTGTTACTTCAGTTGTTTGATTGCTAGCGCAAACATAATTTGAGCTGTTATATCTCTTTTTTTAGTTACTAGTAAGTCTATGCTATAATTTTGTGGCAATTTAAAAAAAAAATTAAAACCAAGCAAACAAAAACGCACACGTAACCACATTTATGATATTTAGGGTCATGTGAAAGTTTAATATGACTGGACATTAGGGTGTTTTAGGCAAGGTGATAGGTCACAAAGCTAATAAGTACCATTATAGACGTGGTCTGAGTTTCGAAGTAAGTGGTCTTAGTTTGTAGTGGTCTGAGGCGAAATGGATTCAGACGAATGTATGTACTTGGTCATAACTGGACACACAGTAACAAACACTCGCTAAAGCACGATTAAAATAAACCAAACACCGATTCATTTATTCCATTATTCATATACACTCTTGGACTGGTTCCCTGTCACATTCTTAAAATGGATACCTCAAAATACAGATTTCCATTCCTTCCTCGAAATTTTTAAAACATATATAAATAAGTGTTTATTTACCGTAATATGGGTAGACCTGTGCTTCCTTCATGATTGCTACCAATGGTGCATGCCTACTCTTTGCCAGAGCTGATGACCTCACTTTATTCGTATTACAGATGCTAACTGCGGGAAAGTATAGTGCCGACTCGGACATTTCCTCCACTTTGATAACTATCGGATAACGAAAGAATCGCACGCACACCTGGTGTAGTTGCAGCACCAGAAAGATAGAACTGACCGTGAACAACACCGCCCAAAATAGTTTCCCACTCTTAAATTGGGCATGGGAGATTCTCGGTAAGCCGTGCCATGTTGTTATCTCACAGAATGCTTTTGTAATACTTTTACAAGTCGGTGTTTGTTCTTCATCATGATCATGATCATGATTGTCAATTGTAATGTTGGAGTGCTGGTCGGAGGGACCCGGATCAGCGCTGTCATTGCCATCTGACCTATCAACAGAGGGCGTCCCATCAGAATCTGCTGTATCCCTGCAAACCGTTAGGACATCCAAAATAGTAAATAACAATTGATTTGCAATACTAGTATAATGCACAAAAAGTTTCACTCATTCCACCTGGTCGACTTTAGATTATGCTGTGTTCAGTCTCTGCAATATCGGTCACAATTTTATCAAAACTCCAATCTACAACCAAAAAACATTCTAAATCATGACTATTCTTTATAAGTTTATCGTTGTCGACACTGAACTAAATCTCAATGTGAAAAGTTGCAAGAGGTTGTTGAAATACAGCCATAATAGCACGAACCTACCATGTAAAGGAATCACCGTTGGTGGCGCACTCACTATTATTTCTATGGATGACGCTACTCGAGATCTGAAACGAAATCAAGCACATCAGTTTATAACTACAAAGATTCTGAAGATTACTTTTAACAACTGCATATACGAAAGCATTTACGAAAACTAGAACCTCTAGTTTTGTTCACTCGCTGCCACTAGATGGCGTAGTAGCAGATTAGGAATGAAAGTGACGTGACATCATTGATGATCGTAGATCCGATGTAGAGTTAGTATCGTCCTCCATCTCTGAGATGTTCAAGCTAGCTGATTTCCCTTTTTTGTAAAGATTATCGCCAAAAATCAACTTATTAGATGTGGTTGAATTAAACCTTCTTACCTCCGATAGGCTAGTTCTCCTTGTACGAGCTGGTTTCAGCGTACAAAATACCCCTACAACCAGGTCTTTTCGTTTACAGATTACGATGGTCATCGCAATGGTCATCAGAAGGAATACTTGAGAAGCCATAAGGGCCGAGGCTAGAACACAAATACACAAATTCAAAATCAATCACAGCGGAGATAAAATGGAGCTCGCTGATTGCGCTAACAATGAGGAAGGTGACAGAAATGGCTGATACGTTGAATTTGTATAGACTCAGACCAGTCTATAGTAGTCTGAGGTATAGATGATATTTTCAAACTGTAGGGTATTCTCTCAAACTATACTATGTGTCATGCGAGGGAACTGAACTGTGTCTCGTCAATAGACAATACAAACACGGTATCTATATGGTCCCACTTCATTCTGTCAATATGAAATCCTCTATCAAGTCCAAATAATGGCAAGCATACTGATAGAATAGTTAGGTAGGTGTATTTACCCATATTCCAGGAGCAGTCCGTCCAAAACCACATTCCTTGACACTCACATTTGTACTTGGTACAGTCCTCGTCATCAGGTATACAAGTACCACCATTCAGACATCGGTTGACTTCACATGCACTGGTGACTTATTAGGAGAGAATAGGAAATTTATGTAATGAGACGAAGTTTTATATGCGATTAGGTTACATCACAATCACATATGACAAAACGGGTGTTTGGTTAAACTCAAAGAAAGAAACCAATTTATAACCAAAGTAACATTCAGAGGAATACACATACACATTGAACGTACACACATATAGATGCATACATACATAGATACATACATAGATACATAGATATATACATAGATACAACACATTCATACATACATACATACATACATACATACATACATACATACATACATACATACATACATACATACATACATACATACATACATACATACATACATACATACATACATACATACACATACATACACACATACACACATACATACATACATACACACATACATACATATATATATACATGTACATACATACATACATACATACATACATACATACATACATACATACATACATACATATATACACAGTTATTCTTACAGTTTTCACAATGTTCTCCACTGTAACAATCAGAACAGTTACATGAGTATTGAGTACAGGAGTTGTTCATAGCAATACATTGTCCATCGTTCATACAAGGCATGTCTTTACATGGGTTGAACTCTTAAAGTAAACAAACGAAACGCAGATTATATCTCGGTCAAGTTATAGTCATTTGTAAATACACATTTTTCTCTCCATAAAAATACAACAACGACAGTACAATATATAAGCTTAAAATAATGCACTAAGGTTGAAGTGAAAAGAATATATTAAGACATCAAAATTGGCATATGTCTTCCTTTTGACTTCGAAATTTCAAAGAATTCGAATATGTAAGATTTTCTACATTTCAATTTGTTGTCAATGTTGGTGGAATCGGATTATTGTGAAACGTACAGGTGATATTACTACGCCACACTCTATAGTATAACATTCTGTTGAAATCCAACCGATTTAATGTTAGCTCCAGATCATACACCTACCAAGCCCACTAATTTCCTTCTGCCAACAGTAAACCGCCCCTACCCCAGAAAAATACCCTATCTCACGAGAAAGACTTTACGTACCGTCTTGACATATCTGACCGTCGTAGCACTCTGGACATATACACGTATAATCTGAACAGGACCCGTTGATGGCTTGACATGTGCCATTATGACGACATGGACTAAAGAGGTCACATACGTCATCTACACCTGAAATAATTGATCACGTTTGTGATATACATTGGTGAACGTTGGTAGATTCGCATTCACCCTGAGATTCCATTTCGACAGTTTTAAAAATTGTAATTATATGTTCTATAATGCAATCGTTTTATTACCAAATGGCCTCTTTGTGGCATGTTAGTAGTATACCTTTTTTCCCAAAGAGGAAAGGGAGAACGACAATGCCATTATTTCATATGTTTAGCTGTAAAGTTTCTGTTTCTTTAAATGATATAAAATTATATGTCCAATAGATTCATAGTGATGACAACTCACAATTATAACACTTGGTAAAGAATTACGAAAGATGAAAAAACCTAGCATTCCCTTTGGATGTTTCAATATATATGGGTCAGTATTTTATTTATAGCCTCAAATTCGTGCTTCAACTTTCAAATATAAGTGCTAAATATTACAGTTTCTCTATGTCTTGTAGAAAGGTGGTGTTTCAATACTCACGTCTGTCACAGAATTGACCCACGTAACACTCCGGACAAACACATGCAAATTGGTAGCAAGAACGTCCTTGTTGTACGCAGGTTCCTTCGTTGCAGGGATTTGGATTACAAGGGTCAATTACTGAAAATATGGAATAGAAAACACGCCAGGTCAACATCATTCACCTACACTAGCTCATTGAATATTGGGGGTCAGAACGCAAAAGTGTAAGGTTCCGATGTTTTCTTCAATGGTTGTTTAACTAGTTTAAGAGTAAATTTGGGATTGCTGTAGTGTGTAATATTTTGAAGCATTCAAAATGATATATCAAGACCATAGAAATAACTTTTGCACTTTTATCCCCATTAACTTGGGGATTCTAGGACAACTGCCCCCCGGACAATTGCCCCCGAAGGACAACTGCCCCCGGACAATTGCCCCCGAAGGACAACTGCCCCCCGGACAATTGCCCCCGAAGGGCAACTGCCCCCCAGACAACTGCCCCCGAAGGACAACTGCCCCCGGACTACTGCCCCCGAACGAAAACAAAACTAGTATTACAGATGTACGGGTTTGTCATTCATTAAAAAGTCACCGTCGGCAACTTACCGCCGCAATTTGCGTACATTATACTCACTACATTCTGAGTCTCAATATTTTTTCTACTTTTGACTCGTTTTCTATCTTGTTACCTGTATATTTTGTATTGAACTGATAATAAATAAATCTTTTCCAGTAAAAAAAATGACTTCGTGTTTGTGTTTAGTGAGTATAATGTACGCAAATTGCGGCGGTAAGTTGCCGACGGTGACTTTTTTAATGAATGACAAACCCGTACATCTGTAATACTAGTTTTTTTTTTCTTTCGGGGGCAGTTGTCTTTCGGGGGCAGTTGTCCTTCGGGGGCAGTTGTCCTTCTGGGGCAGTTGTCCGGGGGGCAATTGTGCGGGGGGCAGTTGTCCTTCGGGGGCAATTGTCCGGGGGCAATTGTCCGGGGGGGGGGGGGCAGTTGTCCTGTTACCCAACTGGGGAGCTTGATTGAATGAGATGTGAGATATAATACGGCGTATTCCGGTTATCGAACTTCCGGTTGTTTCGCAGGAAAGTATCGCGAGAGGGCGCACCATATCTGACAAAGTGAGGGCCAGAATTTTCGTCATGGCATCTAATAGTATGGCGATGTATGAAGCTGTCAACAAAATGGGCGTAAAGTGCATTCATAAAAGAGTGGAAAATTACTACTTCTGAATCTACTAGATATCGCCAGAAATGCTGTCAACCTTGGTCTTGAAACACTAGAAAATGATAATTTTCTGAGAGAACGGAAGAGGAGACGAATAGTGGATGTCAAGCATCAAAAGATAGAACTAATCGACAGCGGAAACATTGAAAGTTGGACGGAGGACCTTCGAAATATACCCGATGTAGACATGATAAACATATTTCTTTACCTTACTGGTGTCTGTTGCTTGACAAAAGAACGATTAGAAAATTACAAATCTGACAACAGCTTCCAATCTGATTAAAATCCGATGTAGATGTTGGCTGATCGTTCATTGCTATTTTACCTTCGTTATTTTGCCTGAATTGACCTTCTTGGTACATGTTTACATTTTTTAGCTTGCCTGATCGCCTCCTCTACGATCAGGCTAAAAAATGTAAACATGTACCAAGAAAAATAATATCAGACAAAATAACGAAGGTAAAATAGCAATGAACGATTAGCCGACATCTACATCGGGTTTTAATCAGATTGAACAGCTTCCAGCTACAGTCATTGCAATATTGAGAGTTCGGTCGACAATTACCAAGCCACATGTTTATATTGTAACTGATGTCGACGCATACTTAGGCCTTTCTTGTTTATTAGAACAGTGGCGTAGCACCACGGGTGAAATCATAAAACTTTGTCCGGAAAAAAACATTTCATGTACTGGTTATAAGTTGGCATAAACATATTTGTATTGATATACTCATCTTTACTATCACACTTTGGTTAGCTTGCTATTCTTCATTCAGGACCATCAGTGTATAAAAAAACCCATTGAAGTCGGCAACGAATCATATATATTGTTATTGTGATTGATGTACCACACCGCCCACCCCTTCAATGATTCGGCCTTCCATGTAACGTTTACGTGGTTAACTCATCATACCATGTCTTATACCGATCTGATTAAAATCCGATGTAGATGTCGGCTGATCGTTCATTGCTATTTTACCTTCGTTATTTTGCCTGAATTGACCTTCGTGGTACATGTTTACGTTTTTGTCCTGATCGGTAGAGGAGGCGATCAAACATGTACCACGAAGGTCAATTCAGGCACAATAACGAAAGTAAAATAGCAATGAACGATTAGCCGACATCTACATCGGATTTTAATCAGATTGGTTTTATACAAGCTGCAATAACTGTAGCGTATATTGTGATTTTGAGGGTTCTTTCCTCTGTTTTTGTACCTTTTTCCGTTCCGATGTTTGACTGGAAGCAATCGCTACAATTTCTCCAACGGTAACGCAAATGGACGAGGTCACACTGAAAACGTGAGTGAGATGTCAGTGTACTACCCGTTTCAAAATGTTGCTACTTTTGGGTTTTCCTCACCGTCGAATTGCAGAGCCAAACTTACGCGAAATATTAGGAGAACAAGAGGTTAATTTGCTATTTCGTTATTTGATGGGCGATAATGCAATATTATAGCGTAAAGTTACGGGGAATGACAGAAAATCTTTAGTCAGTGGTTACGATGCCTATAGACTCTATGCTTTGCAACAATGCGCTACAATTCTGGCCCTCACTTCCGGTTCTAAAACAGCGCCCCTAGTGGCCAAACAATCATATCTTTTATCTTTTCGGGGCTTCTTCGATAACCGGAATACGGCGTATTGACTAGTAACATGCAAGTTAATTATGAAATAAGATGAAACAATGTAAATTCATGGATTTGGAAAATAATTTGCCATATATTAGAGGATTCTTTGAAGGCTGTGACCCTATTTTTAAAATTTAAAAAATAATCAAATTCATTTCTATCAGTAATCAAATGAATTGTTATCAGTGAGATGTCACGATACATCAGTCTACTCACAAACTTCACAGTGTTCACCAATGTAGCAGTCCGGGCATTGACAAGTTGCGTTGCAGAACGACTCGTCTCTTATACATAATCCTTTAGTACATGGATTCGGTAGACATGGATCGTTACCTGCCAATAAGAATAAGATAAGATAAGATAAAACTTTATTTCAATCGTTTAGAAAATTTTACATTTCTAATTTGGTATTTAAAAGAAATAAAGTTAATAATAATCTAAGTAAATACTAGTATGTGAATAAAAAGAACAAATTATGTCAGGATTCAGAACTGTCCTTGTGGTGTTTATACTATTAAGACGCTAGAACCGCATCATATATTAAATTAATTCCCACCGCAAAACCGTCCAATAAATATAATACTTCTGTGGTTTGTGAATCGTTATTCAATACAGCTGGACAGATACGCTGTGTCGTTGCGCCCTCACCGGCCTGCTCTATCCATGAAAGGGGTTGACCGATTTGTGAGGGCGCCCTGTCACGGTGTACCGGACATACTATTCAACAACCTATGCAATATTGTTTTTTTGTTATTTTTTAGCAATCAAAACTTCACATGTTGAATTTTAAAGGTAAGCAATGGAATATTATGTAACACAAGTGATGAAATATTACTCATAACATTATTGTCGCCATCAGAGAAAGTGGTATAAATCAAAGTACAACTCCTATTGACAAAAATATAACCAATCGTGGAAAAAGGAAAGATTTTCTTACGTATGTGACAGCGATCACCAGTAAAACAACCCAACACCGGATCTTCACAGAAACACTCGTAGTCATAGCAACTATCACCGAAAAGTACACATCTGGCTGTGTCATTCTTACACGGATTGAACTTGCACGGGTCTATGTCTAAACACGGAATGAAACCATAAACTGAGGGTAAGGAAGTTATGCTTAAAACATGGCAAGAGTTTCTATTACAGTTTTTGACTATTGTGGAAACGGAGTAAGTTTAGAGACTCAGTTAAGCAACCATTTGTTTTTATGTCAAACAACGATTTTGTTGTTGTGACCTCCCCATTTCAGTAGTAAATCCACTCTTATACTTGTATTCTGTGTATTCTCTCTCTCTCTCTCTCTCTCTCTCTCTCTCTCTCTCTCTCTCTCTCTCTCTCTCTCTCTCTCTCTCTCTCTCTCTCTCTCTCTCTCTCTCTCTCTCTCTCTCTCCGTATTTTCAAAGCATGCAATAATATGATTGTATGTATTTTTAAAGTAAGATGGAACATGTACGTGTTTCCTCTGTTATCGCATATTTTATCATTATATTTTGGGATATGTGAATACTACAGCTATCTGTTTCCTGTTTGAACGAAAAGTCACTGATCAGTCAACACTTTGCTGAAAAACACTAATGATCTTAGAATTGAGAATGTTCTAGGAGGAAATGTGAGAACTGTTAAAGTCCCAATATTACTGAAAATTATTTGTTAGAGCTTTTTTGGCGTCACGTGTTAATTTTGGAGACCATGTGTTGGATTATAAGATAATGTATTTACGTATTTCACAGTCGAAGCCTTCATAGCAATCTTTGCATTCACAGGTATACGTTTGACATGTTGCTGCGTCACTTTTACATACTCCACTATTTTGACAAGGGTTGGAGGAGCACATGTCGATCACTGTAAGAAAGATAAAAAAAGGAGAGAGAGAGAGAGAGAGAGAGAGAGAGAGAGAGAGAGAGAGAGAGAGAGAGAGAGAGAGAGAGAGAGAGAGAGAGAGAGAGAGAGAGAGAGAGAGAGAGAGAGAGAGAGAGAGAGAGAGAGAGAGAGAGAGAGAGAGAGCGAGCGAGCGAGCGAGAGAGAGAGAGAGAGAGAGAGAGAGAGAGAGAGAGAGAGAGAGAGAGAGAGAGAGAGAGAGAGAGAGAGAGAGAGAGAGAGAGAGAGAGAGAGAGGGAGAGGGAGGGAGAGAGGGAGGGAGGGAGGGAGGGAGGGAAGGGGGGGGGGGAGGGAGGAAGGGAGGGAGGGAGGGAGGGGGGAGGGAGGGAGAGAGAGACAGACAGACAGACAGCCAGCCAGCCAGACAGACAGACAAAAATTAATTGCGTGTTTCCGATGGCATGGCTTCAGAAAAAACTAGGTTAGGTAGGTCGAGATTTTATTTTTATTTCATTTTATCTTTTTAATTGTATTTCTTTACAAATATTACTTCGACCTAAACCCAAACGAAATGTCGGTCAGAATACCCCTTCTGTGATAGTTTGATGAAACATATACAGACAACACACGGGAAAGAAAAGAGGTGTGCATGAAGGTCGAGCAGACCAAGAATTTCTTATAGTTTTGTTTTACAGTATATACATTGAAAAAAATAAGGTCGGCAGCCTAAACTAGGGTGGGTCGGTCGGGTTTCGGAAACACACACTTTTTATCTTTACTTTGCCTGATGTTGATTAATTGTAACGTATGAGATACGCAGCATGAACAATTACAGGGACATTAATAATTGATGCTTGTATTGTCCATATTTTAAATGATGACTTGAATTCGTCGTTGTTGAAGCAAATAACATGGTTGGCTGGATGATGGATCGTATAAATACGGAGTGTCATCTGATAAAAACAATTCTTTAATTGCTATCTATGGTATAGTCTAGTCCCTACACGTTATCGTTACATTTACACCTCCACTCACTTTGGTGGTTTAGAGGCCACGTTGGCATCCATATTATCTATGGTAATATTTAGTTATCGTTTTTTATTAATTAACATTTTATTTCTGTAAGCTTACTTATGTATGAATTGTATATTGCAATATTGTAGCGAAAACTCACAAGTTTCACAATGTGGTCCTTCAAAACAAGGTAGACATTGGCAGGTGTACGCTGATAATTGACCAATCACTGCTCGACACGTTCCACCATTTTCACAAGGGTTGACAGAGCAAGGATTCTTTCCTGTCGAATCAAAATATTTATTTACAGTTTGACAAAAAATAATTCCACATTTTTGTACATAGTCTTATATACAACAGAATGATGAAAGGCGTGTTAAAATGAGAATGTAAATCGATTAAATATATGCTGAGAGCAATTAAATATCTGGTCATTGAATAGATATACATTTAAGTCAGAAACTTAACAAGTAAATTTCACGGTGTCGAAAAATGTAACAATGCAAAGGGTCTATTTGAATGAACTATGCCTTCTGGTTTGTCACTGGTTCGCTTCATGAATCTTTAAATAAACTTAGTTGTAGAAAAAATAGCACGTCTTTATCAGAAACATAAGAAAGATCGTCCCAAGTTATTTGAGCTTTCTTTATATTTTTTTTTTCAGTCTCAGGAATCTCAGGAACTTACCAGTTTTCTGTAAAATAGTTCCTGTGATTGGTGGTTCTGTGGGTATTTGAACACTAATATTGTACTGTGTGTCAGGGAGTAGATTTTCACAAGTAAACTCGGTCGTATTGACAGGAATGTATCGCTGCAAATCAACACCTGTACTTTCTTGAGGGTCAAAGGTTACAACAAACTTCCCCGTTGAATTCAATAAGTCCATTTGCAGTCTCCATGAGATGCTAATTGTTGTTGGCGATACAGCGTTCACGGTGATCTTATCCATGCGTTCAGAATCTGTCACGGTTTTGAAAATGGTAATACAATATAATAGTATCCGTAGTGTTCTGTCGTTATAATTGTAAAAAAAAATCCTACTTTGTGACATGGAAATCCCACACATCTCTTACTACGTATAAGGTTCCTTACTGGTACTTGCAACAGTTTTTTGTGTACTACGTTTAGTATGTGGTGTATTCGAGTTTTAATAATTCTTGGTAATTCCAAGTGAAAACCTAGATCTGGGTTCTTTATACCATTAAATGAATGAATGAATGAATGAATGAATGAATGAATGAATGAATGAATGAATGAATGAATGAATGAATAAATAAATAAATAAACAAATAAAAACAAACAAACAAACAAACAAACAAACAAAAACAACAACATCCAAATAAATAAACAAACAGACAGACAAGCAAACAGACAGACAGACAGACAGACACACAAACGAACAAACAAATAATCAAACAAACAAATAATCAAACAAACCAAAAAACCAAAAAAAACAAAAACAAACAAACAGACAAACAAAAACAAACAAACGAACAAACAAAAACAAAACAAAACAAACAAACAAACAAACACACACACAAACAAACAAACAAACAAACATGGGTGGGTCTGAAGCCAGACTGTAACGGTACAAATGTCCTGACACTGTTTTCACCACGGTACAATGGTAAACACCGTTCATCTTTGTTTCTTTTTATCATCAGAGTTCTTAAACCTTCATGATGGAGTTTCTACCAGGACATGTCAGCCCCTTAATCGGTTTAATATTATCCACTGGACTATATCTAATCATCATATCAGACGTCGATTGGAGTGTAAAACTGTGAGCGTACATGCCAGTTGTGTTTATTGAGTGATCATTAACTATGCATTGAAGGACGACTCTCGATTAATTACTTGCTGTTTATGTCCTTCGTGATCAGTGTAGCATTTCAGGTGTGTGGGAGTTGATGGGTCGTAAAACCTTGTGACAGGAAATACCTTACTTAACATTGCTACAGTTTATGGTCTCGCCCTACAAAAACCTTGCTACATCTTATCGTCAGCCCTACACATATCTTGCTACATCTTATCGTTGGCTCTACAAAAACATTGCTACATCTTATCGTCAGCCCTACAAAAATATTCCTACATCTTATCGTCAGCCCTACAAAAATCTTGCTACATCTTATCGTCGGCTCTACAAATATCTTGCTACATCTTATCGTAGGGCATTACAAAATTGAAATAAGATTGTCACATTAACAATTAAAGTAAACGAATCGCTAAGTAAGATATTCATCGTGTCAGACGATAACATGAATCGGTGTAACTGTAGAGTAGGATATTTGTCGAGTCAGACGATAAAATGTAGCAATGTTAG
The DNA here is from genome assembly GCF_964340395.1 of Glandiceps talaboti. Classification (NCBI taxonomy): domain Eukaryota; kingdom Metazoa; phylum Hemichordata; class Enteropneusta; family Spengelidae; genus Glandiceps; species Glandiceps talaboti. The sequence goes on from NC_135554.1 coordinate 20,989,588, forward strand.
TTTACTAATATTTTTGTTCAGCCAAAACGACATTTTGTCTCACATCAACTGTCTTCCATTGTATACCTGTTCTGTAGTCAACGCAGTCTTTGCAGTCACAGTGTATTGCGCTGTTACCACACCATCCATTAGTTGAACAGCAAGGTGAAGAACTGTATGGGTCACACTCAGCGATGTGGATGCTCAGGGATGAAAATCCGTCCCCACAACGCATATCATTCCGCCATCTCACAACTATGACAAAAAAGAAGAGATAGTACCAAATACTTTAGTAAATTCTTGCTGTGGGAAATGGATTTTGCGTAGAGATATGCTATGTTTACTGTGTGTTTATAGTTGTAATGTAATGTAATAACGCAATGTAATATAATGTAATAACGCAATGTAATGTAATGTAAGGTATAATGCGATTATCATTGTTGTGAAGTATTGTGTTGTGTTGTGTTGTGTTGTGCGTTGTGTTGTGTTGTGTTGTGTTGTGTTGTGTTGTGTTGTGTTGTGCTGTGCTGTGCTGTGCTGTGTTGTGTTGTGTTGTGTTGTGTTGTGTTGTGTTGTGTTGTGTTGTGTTGTGTTGTGTTGTGCTGTGTTGTGCTGTGTTCATCTATTTGTGCTCTTTTGTGTTATCTTTTTTTCCGATGTCTCTGTAACCCAGGCCTAGTCATATTTCTATCTTTAAATTACTAAAATATTGTAGATTTATTCGACAGCTTTTGCTTTAGTGATTGTTCTTTAACGATGCAATGTCAGTCTAGAGGTAAACAACCTACCTTTCCTGTAATCGACACAGCCCGGACAATCACAATGCGACTTGGATAGACCACACCAATCATAGGCAGAACAGCATGGCCATCCGCTGTACGGATCACACTCCCCTGGTGTATTGGTTTCATTGTCTACTGGGAAGTTATCTCCACAACGGAGATCATCTCTCCAACGAGTCATAGCTAGAAACGACACGAAACTTAGCTCAAGATCCAGCTTACAACTCTGGAATCTTTCCATACATTGACTGCTATGATTCTGGTTGAAATAGTTGTTAAAACCACGTTTCAGGTACATGTTTTCCGTGTTTCCTAATTCAATTTCAAATTGTTGACAACGCATCACACGACTTTGGACACTAGTGTTAAAAAAATAAATGTACGTAGTCTTAGCACACACGCACGCGCCCATACACACCCACACACACCCACACACACACACACACACACACACACACACACACACACACGCACGCGCGCGCGCGCCCCCCCCCACCACACAAACACACACACACGCGCGCGCTCATACACACATACAAACACACGCATGTGTGTTTGTGTTTGTGTTTGTTTGTTTGTTTGTTTGTTTGTTTGTTTGTGTGTGTGTGTGTGTGTGTGTATGTGTGTGTGTGTGTGTGTGTGTGTGTGCAAACTTATGATTTCCTATTCTACTTCGCACTCATTAGTGTCTCTCACCCCATGTCATGACAAATACGTCAAATACGTTATATCAAGGACGGAATATTTCATCGATGAGGCTCATAAATTTTCAGGTTACTGCACCATAAATTTAAACTGTTTATTGAAAACAACGACTAATTTCATTTTACTAAGGCAAACTCTGATTACCAGGGTCCTATAAACCCTGTTTCACCCATTTGACCAGGAAGCCAGTAAATCCTTATGTAGAAGCAAGTTGACACCAGGGAATTCAACACAATATTCAAATATCAGTATTTTGGGAAGTAATAAGTATATGCTGTGTGTTTTAAAAATAATGTACTGAAATTGAAAAAACCCTATAATTAATATCGCCATCAAAGGGCCTCATATTTTTGGTCTTTGGTGAAATGTACAAACTACAGTGTGTATCTGACTGACTGACTGACTGACTGACTGACTGACTGACTGCAGTATTCAAATTATTTGATATCATAAAATATTATATCAAGTAAAACTACTAAAGTTTCGAAAAAGTACAATGTATTCAACGAGGGGGTGGCAAAAGGCCGGTGGGGACAACATGACAAGGGAGCAACTGACCAGGGGGCAACTAGCCGGGGGGAGGGGGCAAAAGGCCGGGGGTCAACGGGCCAGGAGGGGGCAAAAGGACGGGTGCAACGGGCCTGCTCCCATAAAACAGAACTTTGTTATCAAACCCACAATTTAGTATTCGGAGTTCTTTAAATGTACACGTATAGGATGCATTGTGCTATGTAGATTTACTGATTCAGAAACTACAAGTAAACATAATTTGCAATGAAACCTAAAATAAATCAAAGGCGGGTTTACCTGTCGTACCACTGTACATAGTAGGAGCGGTAAAAACCATCCAGAGTATGATGCCAAGAAGTGAAACCAATCTCTCCATTATCATCCAGGTGGTAAATTGACTTACGAAAACGACAGAAATTACTTGAAGAATCCTTTCCCGACCGTCGCTAACTCGAAGGATTTGAGAGTGATGCCGTCACTACCGAACAATCGAAGATGAAGCTATGTGTTGGAAGAGTTCCGACCTGTTACATCTACGTTTTCAAATGACGATACGCAGAGAAAAGTAAAGAGAAGGTGATTCCAAAGTAAACGTTTAGCAAGGCGAAATTATCCCTTTAGAGACACTTCGAATAACATCTAGAACTAATTGCAATTACTCGACGTCTCTTTACATTGTCCCAATTAGTCGATTGGAAACTGTAAAAGCTAAATACCGGTAATGAAGTAATAGGCCTTTGTTATAAGTCAGTTGGATATAAATAAAGTGTTTACATTCAGTATGATTGATGTAAACATGTTTGTCCTGAAATGTTTGTGTCGTAGTTTTCGATGACACGTCACGACTAAATACACACTATTAACTGATTAGTTTTATCGATGGCAGCAGAAACTCCCACGGGGGTGTTTTTAAATGCGATGATACCCGTAAATTAATCCAAAGTGCAATTGCATGTTACGCCTGAATGGGAAAGTGATATGGGAGAGAACGACAGCGTGGAGAAGCAACACCATTAATGCCTTGTCCTCCATCCATCCATCCATCCATCCATCTGTCACAGATGACATATTTATATTTCAGTAAACTTAATATTTTAACAACATCGCATGTCCTAGTTTGACTGAAAGGTCAATAGACTGTCTCAAGGATATCGGATTTAGACCACACAGGATTCCAAGCATACTCGAATACATGAGACGACAGTCTGCATTTCATAAATATCTAGGATTCATAGTGATCATTCATCAATATTTTAAAATTACTTTTAGGGCATGGTCACGCCCAGAAATAATTATTTGGCCATTGGCCATGCGTTATGTAAATTTAGACTTTACGGACGTCACAATAAAAAGCACACTGAGACAGGCACTTCAGCTCAGATTTGGCAAGAGGACTTGGCTTCGCGGGAAGTCAATGAACGAGGCACTATGCTGGGTGTTTGCCTTCGTCTCGAGTGTAGATTTACACACAAACTGTGTAGTCTGAGCTAATTCCCTTTAAAGTTCAAGTGTGATCCTGGTACGTACATACAGAAGTTGAGTCAGATATGAGATATGAGAGTGATTCGGGTGTTATTACTTGGTCTATCAGCTGTGTGCGAAGATCAGTAGTAATATTGGTGGCGATCCGGGGCTTGAACAACCATTTGTGTGTATAATGAATCAAGTTTGAACCTTACGAAGACTTACCGAAACCTGATAAGAAGACAACACGTAACGCCATTGGGTGAGTAACAAAAAAATACTACATCAAATGTAAAATGGATGAACTGAATCAACAAAACGAACATGGACATGAGTTTGCTGATGTTATTAATGATCTGCGTCAAAGGATAAATACAATAGATGTTGTTTCCGACATAGTTCCTCCAAAATACAGTGGGAATGACAGTCCTGATTTATGGCTTCCCAAATTTAATGCATATGTTGCATTCAAAGGATACAATGACAGACAACGCAGAAATTTGTTTGGTTTATTTATGAAAGGCAATGCCGAACTTTGGTTTGCGACTTTACATGATGATATCCTAGAGAACTGGAATGACTTAGTGGAGGCATTTTTGCTACAATTTCATCATGGCAAACCTAGATGGAAACTTGACAATGAATTAGACTCTCTACGTCAACAGCATGGTGAATCTGTACAGGAATATGCTATTCGTGTGAAACACATGTGTCATCAATGCCAACGGAATCAAGATGAATTATTAAGTCGATTTATTCAAGGATTATGTCCCTCGATTATGAAGTTTACTGTGACAAACAATCCGGTTGACTTTGAACAGGCATGTGCATTTGCCAGAAGATTTGAAATTATTGACAGTTTGTCTGACACTAATGGAAATACCAAGGATTTCAAGAAGACAGTACAGAACAACTGTGACAGTAGTAAAGACAGTGTGACCTCCGAGGATAGACATTTGACCTCTGTGAACTCTGTGGACAACATACAATACGGACGGACAGTTGAACAGCTGCAACAGACATTGATTAGTCAACAGGTGCAGCCGCAACGTTCATTAACTCAATGGGATGAACGGGAATTCCTGAATGACAAAGTAAGCGAGGAATACATTCCTCACAATTATTTTCAATCTGACTCTAACTTTCAGCCATTTTATCCAAACCAGTTTGAATGTCCAAGCTGTGACGGACAACAACACCACAATTGTAATAACAGAAATCGTTTTAGTCGATCATCTTCTAAACATTTAAGACGAAAATGTTATAACTGTCAGAAGCATGGTCATATTGCTAGTCAGTGTCGACAAAAGCGACCATTTCATACTTCTAACTCTACTGTAAAGCATGCAGGAGGTATCAAGGTAAATACATCCAGCATGCTAAATAAACCTTCTTTAAGTAATATGGAAATTGATGACTTTAAAGTTTCAAATAATAACATGATAAATGTTGACATATACAACCACAAAATTCCAGCACTGATTGACACAGGTGCAACAAATTCAGTTATTTGTACTACTTTGTTGAAAAAGATACCTAAATTAAATCGTTTACGAATTTCGAAATCACAACATCGATCTATAAATTTACCTTCCGGTCATCAATTGCCAATTATTGGAACTATTGTAATTCCAGTCAGATTTGGGAACCGTTGTATCAATATGCCAGTCCATATAATTAGAAATTTACACAAGAATCTAATTATAGGGATGGACTTTTTGACTAAACACAAAGCTGTTGTGGACATAGCCAGTCGAAAATTGTCACTGCGATCAGCATTATTAATGCGCGCAAATGAGAAATGTTTGATACCTGCTAATTCAGAATGCATTATAACTGCGCGACTTAGGAAAAATTATCCTAATGGTGTTTTAGGTATAACACCGAATATAAGTTCATTAAGTCATTTAGGTTTGGCTACAGCAAGAGTGTTAACCAAAACACACAACAATTTGGTTTCTGTTAGAATAGTCAACACAAATGACAAAGACATAATTCTCAGAAGGAATACTCGTTTGGGGTCATTTTCACCACTACCAAATGACACTGAACTATACCATTTTGACAGTGACCTACATACCAGAGACCGGACAGCTGTTAACACCACAACTACACAAGGACAAGACGAATTCTTTTCACAATTTAATCTCAATGAGGATGACTTGACAAACCAACAACTACATGACCTTCGCTCAATTCTTTGGAAGCACAGGGATGCCTTTGTAGATAAATCTGGTAGATTAGGGTACTGTGATTTGATCAAACATCGAATTGAGTTGGAACCTAATGCTAGACCAGTATCTAGACCACCATATCGTGTTTCACCAGAGAAAAGAAATGAAATTAGACGACAATTAGATAATTTGCTAGATCAAGGAATAATTAAACCCTCCACATCACCATATTCGTCACCATTACTACTCGTTAAGAAACCTTCAGGGGCGGGGTGGCGCTTAGTTGTTGATTATAGAGAATTGAACAAACAAACAGTACCGATAGTATTTCCGTTGCCAGGGGTAACAGATGCAATCGATATGGTGGGAAGTCAGGCTCCAAAATACTTTACTACATTAGATATGACAAGCGGATTTTGGCAATTGGCTATAAATGACAAAGATTCGTACAAAACTGCGTTTGTTAGTCTTGATGGGAAATTTGAATGGAAGACTTTACCACAGGGATTACGCAATAGTAGCTGTTCGTTTCAGCAAACAATGCAGTTTCTGTTCCGAAAAATGCTGTGGGAAAACTTAGTAATTTATGTGGATGATTTAATTTTGTTCAGCAAAACATTTAGTGATCACCTAGATCACCTGGAAATGGTCCTCACACGTTTGCGTTCAGCTAATCTCAAACTTGGTCCAAAGAAATGTCATTTTGCCAAACGAGAAGTTAAATTTCTAGGACATATCTTAAATGAGAATGGTATTGCAACTGACCCAAATAAAATACAAGCCGTCAAAACTTTTCCAGTCCCGAAAAATGTGAAACAGTTAAAGTCCTTTTTAGGCTTAGCCGGCTTCTATCGTAAGTTCATAAAGGATTTTTCCAAGATTGCGGGCCCATTATATGATCTATTCAAAAAGGACAAAAAGTTCGTCTGGGATGATAAATGTCAACAGGCATTTGATGCATTGAAACATGCACTGGTCAATGCTCCACTATTAGGTTATCCACGATATGGACAGCCATTTATCCTTTATACCGATGCATCTGCGTATAGTGTTGGCTATGTTTTAGCACAAAACCAGGACAATGTAGAACATCCAATTTGTTATGGAGGAAGATCGCTTAGCCGTAGGCAGCGAAATTATACAACGACTGAACGTGAGGCTCTTGCAGTATTGCATGGTTTAGCTCAATGTGATGCATATCTTCGTGGAAACCGTTTTACAGTAGTTACTGATCATGCAAATTTGCCATATCTATTCAAAACAAAAACATCTAGCGGTCGTATAGCCAGATGGGTATTAAAAGTACAGGAATATACATTTGATATCGAGCACAGATCAGGTTTGAGTATTCCACATGCAGATTGTCTATCAAGACGTAAATATCCAAAAGAGACATACAAAGATTCAGATTTTAGTACATCTGATACTTGCACAAGTCAGGCCACTCAAACTGACGATGTCATTCCCTCAGTGTTAACTCTGGAGATACCAGACAATACTATCATACCTGAAATTGCACATATGCAAACAAAAACAGCTGATGATTCTATTGTTGATATAAGGTATTTATATGAGAAATCTGATAGTGAAGTTGCATTAAGCCGGCAAAATAACTCGCGAAACTCGGAGATTACTTCTTCACTTAATAACGTTATAGATGTTGATGACTTCAACATAAGGTCGGAACACATGTCAAAATTGCAAAGAGCAGACCGGCACATAAAGCCTATTATAGCTTATTTGGAGAATGGTGAACTACCAAAAGAAGCAAAACATGCACAAAAATTAATTCAAGGACATGCGAATTATGTGTTATTAAACAATGTCCTATACCATTATTGGTCCCCCACAGGAAAGTCGTACAAGGCGAAAGATTGTATTAGACAACTTGTCGTGCCTAAAACATTACAACTTTACATACTAAAGCGAATTCATGATGATGTCACAGGAGGTCATTTGGGAACTTCAAGGACATTACATGCGATCAGAACAAAATACTATTGGGATAATCTACTTAAGGACGTCAATGATTATGTAGCTTCATGTTCTCATTGTCATATGAGAAAAAGAGGGCGTCGTTATAGAAGTCAATTATTGCCAATACCTGTTAATGGTTTAATGGACCGCATTGGTTTTGATTTCTTAGGCAAATTAAAGACTACGAAACGCGGAAACAGTTACATTCTGGTAGTTACAGAATATCTTTCCAAGTTTGCATGGGCCTTCGCTCTTCCGAATACTCGGGCGGAAACAGTCGCTAAGGTATTATTTGAGGATATCTTTTGTGTATATGGATTCCCAAATTCCGTGTTATCAGATCAAGGAGCATCGTTCATGTCACATCTTATTAAGGAAGTATGTAGATTTTTTGATATTACAAAGACACGTTCATCTGCATATCACCCAGCATGCAACGGGCTCACTGAACGTATGAACAGTACGCTTTTAAATATGTTATCAATGTATACATCAGACGAATCTGATGATTGGGATGTATATCTCCAATCTGTGTTATTTGCATATAGGGCCACACCCCATGAAACTACGAAAATGTCACCTTTCAAAGTGATGTTCGGTACTGAACCTAGACTTCCGGTTGATGCTGAAATATTACCGCGACTAGGTGTATCAAGGAATGTCGATTTTCATCTTCATGAAATGGCAAGATGTAGAAACATGGCGATACAGTTAGCAAAGGAGAACATAACAAAGGCACAAGCAGTTATGAAAATGCGTTATGATGCAAAAGCGAATACATCACATAAGTTTACAGTAGGTGATATAGTGTATCTTCATCATCCAGCCGTAAAAGTTGGATGCAGTCCAAAGTTTCATCATCCATTTCGGGGACCTTTTCGTATCAAGGAACAAGTCTCACCTGTCAATTTCAAACTTCAATATATTGACAGTTCTAAGAAATACAATAAGGTGATTCATGCAAATAGGTTAAAACATGCCCGTTTACGGCCAGACCATCTTCTAAGTGGCAGAAATACTGACATGCACACTTCAGACGATGTAGAAAATAGCCAAGGCATTGATCCGTTAGTGAACCAAAGAACACAAAGTACAAACTACCATTTACAATCTGATACAGAATTGTATAGCATCCCACAGGACCAGAGTGCTCCTGAAACAGGAAGCAAGCAAATACAGACTACAGCCTCTAAAACTTGGCGTAACAATGTACGCACACGTGCTGAGAGACGGAGGTTAGAACAGAGTGTTGAGAATGACTCTGATGTAAATACTGATAAAGACGACAATGATAACTATTTTAGTATAGAGAAAATTATGAAAGGACGGTACAAAAATGGTCAATTGCAATATCTAATCAAGTGGGCTGGATTTTCATCCGACAAAAACTCATGGGAACCTAGTCAGAATCTGAACAAAGCTGCATTAGAGGTCCTCAAACGTGCACCAGTTCCAATTATGGGGTCACCAAAGGGCAAACAAAAATGTCCATAATCATTTATAGATACAAAGAAAATTGCACCCATATACTCGATGAGAAAGGACTATTTTCACTTGAGCAGCGTGCATAATTTCTAGTGGTATTGATTCAAAGGGTATATTGAATTGCAATGAGAAAATTGCCAACCTACTTATGGTCAATCAGGTTACTTGTAATGAAAACTAAATTGACTTATTGGATTAATATTAATGGTCTTAATAGTTCTGTACAAGTCGTTAACATACTGAAGATGTCAAATTTTAAACATGGATGAACAGCTAAGATGCCTGTAATGTTTAAATAATGACGTAGGGTTTCTTACACGACAATGATGGTGTTGGCGCAACTGACTTCTCTTGATGACTGTAACAGCTGATTAGTTAGTGTAACTTAAGGATAGCTGTAAGACAATACATTTAGGTCAGTGTTCTTGATAGCTGATATCAGGGTGAAATCACAAGTTACTAGACTTAGATTACTTGAATAACATTGACTGGTTAATTTTGACTTCACTAAACACAGACGACGTCAATGACATAAATAGTTTATCACACACTTTTATGCTACACCATTTTTCATAATATTGATTTCGTCTGCAGTTAAAGATTCAATTTGGAATATGATCACGAATATGGCATGCTGACCATTTGTCAGTGACAATTTTCAATATTGGCGTGATGAAATATTTAAGAGTTAATATTTATTCATAGCATAGATATTTAATGTCATCATTTGATTTTACGAGACAGATACCTACATTCTTTTCAGATAGGAATACTTATGTTATAATTTAGTTATGTACACGATGAATCGGGTATAACTTGGTCAACATTAAGAACATTCTTCTATTTATATTTCTTTATGTTCAACTTTTAAATGCTGCAGATATAAAATTCCTAGCAAAGTTCTTTAGACCTGAGAATTCTATTGATGATTGTACTTGTCTGGTAGTGTTAATGAAAATAGAGGGGGCCCGAACAGTACGTTATGGATGGTCATATCTATCAGTATGATTGTGTGAATGATTGAAAAAGACTGGCCAGTCGAACGTATGTTTGTGATGTGATTGAGAAGTACACAATTCAATAGCCAACTCAGGATATAATTATTCTACGATTCAATTTTCTAATCATCTGTGATGTCTCTCTTTGATGTCATTTATTCATTAAAGTACATGTTGACGAAACAAGTATATCTGGTTCGGAATTTGAGATTTTAGCAATCTTAGTTTTCAAGGGTCGTATAAATTTTACATTTCTAACACTTCATACGAAACAGCATTAATTACTTCTAAGACTTTTCAATTTTCATTTATGAAGGGTAAATTATTTTTTAGATATTTTAGTCTGTAACGAGGGCGTTACAAATTTTGGAAAGAGGGGAAAGTGTCACAGATGACATATTTATATTTCAGTAAACTTAATATTTTAACAACATCGCATGTCCTAGTTTGACTGAAAGGTCAATAGACTGTCTCAAGGATATCGGATTTAGACCACACAGGATTCCAAGCATACTCGAATACATGAGACGACAGTCTGCATTTCATAAATATCTAGGATTCATAGTGATCATTCATCAATATTTTAAAATTACTTTTAGGGCATGGTCACGCCCAGAAATAATTATTTGGCCATTGGCCATGCGTTATGTAAATTTAGACTTTACGGACGTCACAATAAAAAGCACACTGAGACAGGCACTTCAGCTCAGATTTGGCAAGAGGACTTGGCTTCGCGGGAAGTCAATGAACGAGGCACTATGCTGGGTGTTTGCCTTCGTCTCGAGTGTAGATTTACACACAAACTGTGTAGTCTGAGCTAATTCCCTTTAAAGTTCAAGTGTGATCCTGGTACGTACATACAGAAGTTGAGTCAGATATGAGATATGAGAGTGATTCGGGTGTTATTACTTGGTCTATCAGCTGTGTGCGAAGATCAGTAGTAATATTTCCATCCATACATCCATCCATCAGTACGTGAGTGGCTTGGGTAATGATATTCATGTATCGTGTTCTGGAACGCTGTAGAGAAGACTAGGAGAAAGCCGTCGCAAATGTACAACCGAAGTCGCCGTGTCTTTATTAGCTTGCTTAATCAAGTTCACAACTATTCACAAATTCATGACACCATTCCAAAGTTACATTGACCAATCTACACCAGCTGCAGTCCAGTAAAGAACTTGACTTTATTACAAAAAAGTTCACATCTACATCTCTTGCAAAATGAGCAGCATATCATTTTAACAAACGATGACAAATTTGGTAACAATTTCTCTTATCTACAAGTACATACTGTCTTGATGCGTTATAAAAATGTGTTCTATACACCACAGGATGTGATGATATTATGAATAAATATGTACACAATATTGTGTGTGTGTGTGTGTGTGTGTGTGTGTGTGTGTGTGTGTTAGACGCTAAGGAATAATTTTTCGGAGTCATACAAATGTTAAAATTACAACTAGTATTAGAATTATATATTTACTCAAAATATATACATCAGAACTTTGAGAAAATGGACACGAGTATTCCATTTGCTGAACACACTTGATTATAAAAATAACCCCCCGCCATCTGTCTTTATGCTACTATTTCAGTTTTCCCTTTTTTTGATATATGATAAACATATATAGAGTTCGATATGACATCCGATCGAATAGATTTGAATAACAAGTATGTATTTTACAGGCGAACACAGGATCTACTATAATATAATATCAAAGCTTCTGCTCTAGTACTTAAATATACTTTTTATATACATTCAAAACATGAATTATTCAGAAACAAATGTACAGTAAATGTTTTTTTTTTATTAACAAGGGCATACAAATGCAACACAAAATCTTCCATTTTTACCGATTGGACGACGTGGGGGCGCTGTACAGACTTATAGTTCGCCTGAAGCTTGTAGTAACTTCTGAAATTTTCCCATAATAGTTAAAACCCAATCTGGCATCCATGGTTTACCGAAATGATTTTGTCGTCCATTTTCGAATTGTGAACCTTGTTCCCGGAAAATTATTCGTAACTTGAAGTGATTGGTCACAAGTTTCCGCCTGATAAGTTCTGTCTTTGCCTTGTATACTAACACAAACTACAACACAAACTGATAACAGCGAACAATGGTCTTGTTTTGAAGACAGAAAACCACATTCGAATCACTGACTACTCAATGCAGAAAATCCATATTTGATAATTACACTTATAAAATGACATGGAAATATTACATTATATATTACATGATATGTAAATGTTCGTCAGGGAGCACACTTGACAAACTGTTCGCTGAACGTTCGTGGACAGTCCAGTGAAGTACATACATCGATGACGTCAATGCAACATCCGGGGTCATATACTGAAATGCACAGAATTTTCATCATATATCCTGGAGAACTACGTGTCATTCCTTTATTGGAAGATCACCAGACACTTGAATTTTATTGTCCAGTTACCAAAGTTGTCAACTGATGATCTCACTGATCTATTGCCAGATTTTGGAAGAATATCAGCCTTTTCAGACCCCGAGATTGTCTGAAATAATTAAATGAAAGACCCCGGTCTCTTCTAAATGAAATACACAATGTCATTTCAGATTTTGAATTTTTGTCAAAGCTGAGTCATCTCATGCATCTGGAAGGAACGCCGATTCAGTTTGTAAGGTACGCCGTGGCAGGGCGCCCTCACACATCGGTCAACCCTTACAGCCTAATCTGTGATACACACGATTATTCAATTTCCTGGGACTAGAATTCATATGCTTTCTCTTTTGTCATATAAACACACAGGTTGTCGTTTTCTCATCTGTGCAAATCGACATCCTCATCTATTTTTCTTCTATTTCGATTTTGGGTTGACTCCCTAGGCTTCTTGTTATTCCTAATGCTGATGTAAATCAACAGAAAGACGTTCTTCAGATATTCTAACAACTCGATGGCTGTGATAACAGAGACTCCTATGTACAGTCCAAGTAATCCGCCAACATCACTGGCCAGATCTTCTCCCTGGACGAATAACGTAAAAGACGTAATATATTCATTACATGTTAAAATCAAAGTTATGGGTAACTTTATAACGGAGGGGGGAGGTGGAGGGGAGGGGGGAGGGTATCCCGTCCCATAGTCTTCAACATGTTGCGCTTATGTTAAACCTACAATAGCTGCAGCAGTTTTTCATCAAATAACCAAAGATATATTCACTAAGAATCGGTCAGTTCGAAAAAGATATCGTATGAGTAAATTAGGGGTCAATATTAACTGTAGGTATTGTTACAGTAGTGGCAAGTTTAAATCGTAAGTGAAACCTCGGTTTGAATCTTTCACCATGTTCAAAATGTACTCGTTGTAACGTATTGGAGAATGATCTTTCGATCAGACAACCACAATATATTCACTGAAAATAGTTAAAATACCAATAATTTGACACTGTACATATCAAACAGTGTTCGATATTATCCATATTAAGCAGTACAGAAACAGGTTGAAATCGTGATCGCCGTCACGGTTGATCGTGTATATACTACAAAAAACACGTTTATCAACAGGTGATGCAATACTGATATTACGAGTAAGCTGGGCATCTAACAAAACATTTTCAAGAAAACGCCCAGTTACAACTAGTACACGTTTAATACTGAATGTTAGAGTCATGTTTTAATACTACAGATTTTGTCATAAAACGTTGGCGTCCAAAAACTTAAACAGAATCTTTCGCAAATAAATACAAATTAGAAAAAGATTAGTTCACCATTTTGTATTATCAACTTATAGGGTCTTTCGTTTTGACAAAGAGATATTGGAGAATTTGATTGTTTACTTATAACTAGTTAGCTGGCTATTTTCAATGAACTGTGGACACGAAGCTTGGAAGAAACTATGAAAACAGATTAAAAGTTCATCAGATAGGCCTTGTGACGTAGACTCTTCTTCTCCCAGTTGTAAACCATTCTAGTTGAGTTGATTCCGTCCTGGTGCCAATGAATGATACAGTTAGAGCAAGTTACAACTTACGAGAACATGTCATTCTAGTGAGACCGTGGAAAATAATTCTATGGAAACAAATTTGGACCAAACTAACACTTGACAAACAGTAGCATGTTTACCTATTTTTGATTGAACATACTTACAGAATAGGCCTGGACTTCTTTCACTAAATCTGTGCTGAGTGTTCCGTAATAGATATTTATCGAAGCTAGATTTTTTCTGAAATTGAGATAAAAAACTGACATGAATATGATTTTTACAATATTGAATGTCATTGAATTTGTTATGAATAAATATATCAATTAATCAAATATACCAGTAGCGTTGTGATTTGAATAATACTTTGGATGCATACAGGCACATGCATGTAATGTTAATTTGTACGATTTTGTCTTTCAGACAGGAAAGTTCACCTCTTGATAATCAAATAGACAATATATTTACATGGAGAGCAGATGTTACAAACTATGACCCTAGGTCCAAACGTACTACTACGCCACCTAGTGGCAGGCTAGCTAGAAATTCTATTCAAAAGGTTTTCGTAATTGCAGGTGAAATCGGTTTTAACAATTTTCACTTTGTCAATATTGTTCTCGGTGAAGTCCTAGCTAATTTGAATTTTCGTCAACTGATTCAACCGTATCGACGTGACAGGGATCTGTTTGACAGATCTAATTATGGACTTTGTAACATACTTACTGTGCTGATCCCATATCTGTGATTTTCTTAGACCTTGAGTTTACAGAGTGCACACTTTTTAATAGGTGTTCCTATAATAATTGTAAAAAGAGAGACTTATAAGAGAATTTATAGATAGATGAATAAGTGTGTAACATTCAGATATACTAACACACACGGACCTAATACAGCCATAGAGTTCATTCCACCATAAACAATAGAGAGGGATCTATTGTCTATGATTCCACTCTCTATAAGATATAAGGATATGGGGAAAATCCTTCACAAATCAATCTATCCTACCAGATGTCCATTTATACAACAAAATCATGTTCCAAATCTTGCCAAGGGACTTTAGCCAGTCAGAACCAATGGTATAGGCAAGGCTCGAACCCGCAAACCCCAGATTCCAACCGGCGACGCTAACAATTCGACCATCAGGACTCCATATATTCGCAATTTCAAACATACAGGGAGGTAAAGGAAGTGCGTCATATAACACAGACAAATACAAAGGAAATGGTACTTCAAGTTAATCAATATCCACAATAGCTACGGTGCCATCAGAATTACATTTGTATCATCGAACTTCGAAAGTGTTGTTGGTGGGCGAGTAATTAAACCAATTCAATTGCCTCTTACTACTGCGGTTCTGGGTTTGATTAAATTTACCAAGCTGTAACTAAGAAGAGTGTCGTTCGGTTTGACTCTCCCGAACAACGCAGGTTTCCCCCGTGTACTCCGGTTTCCTCCTGTACTACTAACACTGAACCCTCCTGTTATTGGACAAAATAAACAAACAAATAAATATATAAACGTGCTTACCAAATAACTGTCAGAAGGCCACGTTGACAATGAAACGGTTGTTTCGTAGGATTCTTCACTGTTCATGGATACAAAAAAGTAGATTTAGTTACAAGGCACAAACAGACTAGTTTCCCACACGTGACTTAATTAAATATATGTAGTTTCCCACACGTGACTTAATCAAATACATGTAGTTTCCCACACGTGACTTAATCAAATACATGTAGTTTCCCACACATGACCTATTAATACTTCATGCTCACAACACCCCGATGTAACGAGCTCTAATAAATTTTCGAAGGAATCATGTAATAAAACTTATTTTATATTAGTAATCTTTATATTTATCTTTGGTTTAAAAGAAAACTACGAGGCAAACACATTCTTACTTGCAAAGTGGTGTACATGAACACTCGAGTAGTCCTTTCTGGTAGAAGAAATGCATGATTTGTCTACACGCCTCTTGTTTTATACTCAATAACGGACAATGTTTGCCCTCTTCGAAAATCGAGTCAGTACAGTTACAATATTTATACATATATTTCTGTACACAGTTTTTCTTGCAAGTCTGTAAGAAATTCGGATAATTAGACAAATCATTAAGCCCCCCAGTAGTTTTATTCGTTCAGCCAAGGAAAATAAGAGTGACCTACGTGGCGTTGTCGTTATTAGTCGAGTAGAGAAAAAACCTAATATATATTAATACATACATATATATACATACATACATATATATATATATATATATATATATATATATATATATATATATATATATATATATATATATATATATATATATACATGTATGTATGTATGTATGTATGTATGTATGTATGTATGTATGTATGTATGTATGTATGTATGTATGTATGTATGTATGTATGTATGCATGCATGCATGCATGTATGTATGTGTGCGTGCGTGCGTGCGTGTATATATATATATATATATATATAATTTCGGGTTGAACGAAGAGAAATATTGAGGATATGAAATAATTATACCTTCGCAAGAACAATGTATGAAAATTTAGGAAAAATAGCTGTAATTTGGAAAGTGTTGACCCATATTTCGAGCACGACAGAACCAGTGACGTAGACGCTGGTTGTCGTCACGTATAACGACCGGGGTATATAATCCATATTTTCTGTTCAAATACAATAATTTGGCTTGTGGGTATACTATACCATATTCACCATGAGTCGTACAAATCCAGTCGGAACATTAACAACAACATAAGAAATAATATATTTATTCATCTCACCAGACTAGAGTAGCCGAAACGCTTCTCGAAGGATTCGTGAGTGAGCACATCGTTATGACATGAACTCCATGGTTCGTCTAATCTATGTGACACTTTCTGGAGGAAAGAAAGCAAAGGAATTATACCATGCTGCTTGAATTAAATTTATATATGCTAGGCTAAAGTCATTGCAATTATACACAGACAAACTAATCTGGTATTAGATTTGGGGTCCAATATTTGCATTCATCAATGTATTGTTACAGTTCTTCCATGCAAGAAACATCGCATTTATTTAGCTATTACTCCTCACCTGTTTAATAGCGAATGAGGTAGAAGCACCTGTTTTAGCTGTCAGACCAACGTCTTCTGGCCAGGGCACGTGGTGATTTGCATGTATAGCGACTCGAACACCTGCTGACTGACCATAGATACCAAGGTATTCGTCTTGCTCAACGTACAACGTTAATTTCAAACCTACAGATAAACATATTCAGGGATTGCTGCAGTGTGTTCATTTCACATGCACGTTTACTACTCCGACATACATATTCGTCTTTGACCCGTATTCAATTTTGTCCGATGATTTTGAGACGCCGAAAGCTTTCGCTAATGTCAATAACACCAACAATGTCAACCAAACTGTTTTATGCTTAACCCTAAATTGCCTCAGTCTTATTTCGTTTTCAAGAACGGCTATTTAGGATAACATGATAATTAAATCTAACAGTTATAATTACTTGACATTCAAACTCATCAGGGAAAACTATTTGTCAATATAATATTTATCTGTATAGTATCAATAGATCCACATATATACGCGCTTGCGCGCGCGTGCGTGTGTGCGTTCGTTCGTGCGTGTGTGTGTGTGTATTTACGTTGGAAGTGATGACGGTGTTATAGTAAATCATTAAAAATAATCTCTTTAAGAGTATCGAGTACTCGTCGAGTAAGGCTTACCCGAATTCGAGCCGGCATTATATGCATACTTGATATCCCTTGAACCACCGTTGAAAATATAACAATTACCATAGACATCACTTGGTATCCACTCAAAATCCCTAAAAGATTTGGTAAGATGGCCATCAAATTTCTCCCCATGAGAAGAGAGATAGCTAATAATGCACTGATTTAACCATTTTTAATGTCTGACCTTTCGTCTTTTATTGTAATCTTACAATAATTACATGTTATCATATATCGTTATGACAATCTGTTGTAAAAGAGAGAGTGTTTCTACTTCAGAGTTTTTGCTAGCATCACTAATATACATTAAGTTGCAAAATATTAAAGTGAAATTCGTGAAACTAACAAATT
This sequence comes from Glandiceps talaboti, assembly GCF_964340395.1. Lineage (NCBI taxonomy): Eukaryota > Metazoa > Hemichordata > Enteropneusta > Spengelidae > Glandiceps > Glandiceps talaboti. Next base: position 21,007,687 of record NC_135554.1, read on the forward strand.
GAGAGTTAAATGTATGTACAGTCATGGAAAAATCGTACCTGTAATCACAGGGAGTTCCGGCATAGCTGCAGTGCAAGATAAAATCTTTAGCCTGGTGTCCAAAGGCTTTTATTTCAGACTTCTCTAGTTTAAGCACTCTGAGGAGATCGCTGAAATCTGGCGTTGAACTGAAAGTGACGAAACGATTCCAATCTGGTGGGTCTTCTCTTACCACACGGCTGAATCCGGGGTCTTGGAATACATAATCCTCGAAATGTTGAAAGATTTCGTGGTCTAACGAGATATTTTTGAACATCACAGACCAGTTTTCTTCGAACAGTATCTCCCCACCTGGATGTGCTGAGTCTGGTAGGACAAACAGACAAGTAACCGAGTCATGTAAACACGAATAAATCCATACTACGAAAGCTTAGATGAACTTTTTTCTGGGAAGATAAAACAAAAATATGCAGGACAAGTTGGGCACATGTTTGGGCGGTTTCCATACTTTGCTAATTAAATACTAACTTCAGAAAAGGTCCTTCCATTTCCCATAATTAATTCCAAGACAATTGATATGTTTTTGAATTTGTTTTACCAAGTTTTCACTTTTATAGCATTAATGGTCCTCACCAGAACATTTTCTTATTAATGATATTTTCTCTTTGTATTATTGTTATTATCTTATGTTTCTTGAAATAAATTCAATTCAATCAAGAAAATGGCTAATCAAGTGTATAAATCAAATGCCAACAGAGGAAACGTGCCCGCATTTGAGGTTCCCGATTAACACAACATGGAACGTACCTAGCGCAATGAGATTGTTTAATGTTTTGGATTTACAATACCCCTGTTGTTCTCATAAACAACAGGCTCTTCTCCTACCAAATTGAGTGCTTTACACATACACAGGTTGAGAACAAATGTATACGCCTTTGTATGATGCAGTGCATCGTGGTCCACTCACTCTGTTCGCTAGAATCACACGGACACCAATAACTGCACACTAAGATAACAGTAAGAATGAATGAATAGAGTGTCTTGCTACATTTAGTCTGACTGAAGTGAAATGGGCGCAGAAACGCAGGCACCAATGTTCCAATTTGTTGGTACTGTACGCAGAGGTAGACATCTATCCTTTGCGGTGTTTACTGAAGCTTAGACAAACTGTAGCAAGAAACAACATTCATTCAATCTTGCTATTTTAAAGTGAAACGTGTAGTTCCTTATATGTTTCTGTGTGACAGCATCAAACAGAGAGAGTGAACAGTAATCTGCAATGAACTGTAATTAAAAAGAGGTAAAAATTTTGAAGCGAACTGCCAATGAACAGAAATCGAAGTCAAAACACTTTACATATGTAATTTGATACACATTCTAGATCAACATGTGTAAAGTTAGGTAGAGAGAAGTGACATAGTTCGACCGGGCATAAGCACTTGGCAATTCAGGCAGGTGACATGGCATGAAGATATTCAATAACGTACCTTGATAGACACACAACGGCCAAAACTCGTCAAAGCCATCTTTACAATTAGAGACAGTATCGCATACATAAATGTTATCAATACAAAAACCACTGTTACATCGAAAGAATCCCTCTGGACAGGAATCGTTACCTACAGCAAAAACTGCAACATTGGAAACAACCAGATAATACCATTAAAATATACAAGCACTGTTGACATAAGATAATTGTTTGCTGTCATCTTATTTTGTTAACATGTTTAGCAGATACGTCGATTGACCAGTAGAGTATTAAAAAGGGATGACAGAATATGATTTCAGGAAAGAGTGTATTTTTAACTCTGCTGATATGTTCATTTGATGACTAATTAATTGAATGAATAGTGTCAGGTGTATGATATTATACTAATTTTTACGGCCTGGATATGGGTTTTGCGGACCGAGGTTGAACGGTGGAAGGGTACAACCCCAGGAGGGCCAGTAAGCCGTGCTAACGAGGTGCGCAAACCCATATCTGGGTCGTAAAGATTCCCTTATAGTGGCACATAAACATCAGTTAAGTACAATAAATTGATAGTGAAACATTGTTTTATGCTCAAAACGTAAATATATTGAGAAAAGAATCAAAACCAAATCACTCAGCGAACGGATATCATGTTTGGGCAAAATGTACCAGTACGTGACAAGGAAAATATTATGCCTGGGTACGGGTTCGATGCGCGCTCTCACCATGATAGGAAGAGATACTGGGTATTGCACATTATAAGAACTGATCATAGACTATGAAACCGGTCACTTACCATTCTTTCCTTTGCATATGTTACAACTTATCGGACAGTTACTCAACATAAAGTTAGGATTTTGTTCGCATTCTCCCTGTCCAGCCCAATATTCGCACTCTTCACTGGAATCTAGACAGTTAACTATGAAAAATAACAACCGTGACGTGACAATATATATTGGTAATTTCTATGGAAGTCATCACTGCATGACATTTCCTTGCACACTCACAGGTGTATTGTAATACACTGACTTTTACTTGTGTTCACTGTGCCAATCGACCACAAGTAGACCAACTGGACAATTAATCTTCCATTACATCTCGAATCAATACAGTGAAACAGCTACTACTATAGGAAACCCCCGGTTGTGAAAAGAAACACACTGAGTTGGGCATTACAGCAAAAAATCACTCTAAAGGATGATTCTCTTGGAAACCAAACTTGTAAATCGCTTTGACACATGTATTCAGTAAACTGACACATAAGAGGCTTATGTAACTTTCCCTCTTTCCTTTATCTGTAAGGAAGACAGGTTTGTTGCCTGTTTAATAATGATTTGACGACTTGAATCATGAGACTTAATACTATATTATTCAAAAACGTGAATGCAAAAAACAACAACCTCAACCCCCAAAAGAAAAGAAAAGAAAAGAAAAAAGAAAAGAAAAGAAAAGAAAAGAAAAGAAAAGAAAAGAAAGAATAGAAAAAAGAATTGAAAAGAAAGGAAAACCAATGCCCCAATTTCTCGAAAAGTAACACTTACACGATTGGGTGCAATTTGTTTCGTCTGATCCATCTGAACATTCGATATAAACATTGCATTTTCTCCAACTTTCAATACATTCACCATTTTGGCATTCAAATTCGTCTTTCCTGCATTCTCCTTTTAAGAAAATTAATCATGTTAATATATGGAACCTTGTACATCAATCTTTCACAGTACGTATAGCTTGTTGACATTCTAGACTGTACTTTTTTGTTGCGTGTTTGACAAGTACTCGGAAGTATCATGATATATGGAGAAGTCGTCAAAATATTAAGGAAAGTAAACTTTTCAAATTTAGGCATATTCATATTGGATTGGTCGCAACAACTCTTATTTTTGCGCATTAAATTATCAAAAGTCAAAATGACGGCTTTTTGAGAGATTTTGTCAGGGTCAGCAGCAAAAAAAGCATAGAGTTGGATAAGTGGAACCATATTTTCATTCCTTGGCTTTATGTAAGCATAAATGTGCAAGAGTACAATTATATGCAATTGGCATATTCCCAATTTCACTAATATGGCACATTTTTGATTATTTTTTCTGATTGTATTACCGACTGCATGGTCTTCTAAAAGCATTGTAAGTCAAGTGATACCACAAGCAAAGTTGTTTCAGGGGTTCTGTTCACTATGCACTCTTATCAGTATAGAAGATTTCTGGAGTGTAAAATTTGATAAATTTACTTACGATAATCACACTTTTTCTCATCGCTGTCATCACCACAATCGTCTCTCCAATTACACGCAAGTTCAATGTCGATACATTTATGGTTGTCACAGGTAAATTCCCACTCTTGACATACACCTGGAAATTTAGTTAAGAATAAGTCAAATTAATATGTGCGGCTTGTTAATGATCAATTCCTGTAAACGGCATCAAACACATGCACTGAATGCTAAAGCACCCTGCCACAGTGTTACTATTAAATGATATAACTTTTCGGGTGATACATGCGTTTCTCCGCCCTCTAGTGGTTTATTACTTCTAGAGATCTTGCGAGCGGACTGCCGGAAAGTTTCATGGCCCATGGGGCAGGACGCTATGGACCATATATTTAAAAATGAAATTCAGATCTGCTTTCATAATTTACTTCGTCTTGGGCACATTTTTCAACTAAGGCATTGAATTGTAGGCCTACAAGCAGAAGGACAATATACATACGGAATTTACAATCACTCTCGTCTTTTCCATCAGTACAATCGGCATTATAGTCGCATTTCTCCGATAGAGGATGACATATCCCATCATCGCACTGAAAACCAGGACACTCTTGTATTGGCGTGTCGCTGTCGTCTAATGCATATATAAGAGAGCGAAGCAGAACATCTTACACGAAGCGTAAATCAGATACCATCTAACATAATAATAAGTGACCTTTTGTACAATCAGAGTATATTATTTACTGTTGAAACATGACCCTTGTTTATCCATTGTGAATGTTCGAACATATGCGTTTCAACGTTACTGCCTGCAGATATATGTGATAATCAATCTTTGAATATTTATACAGTAATCTACAGATACATGTATCGCCTGCAATAGCAGTCACTATCCTCGCTTTCGACACTACTCGAATGGCGCCATTTTCGATTACGATAGCGGCCATTACGATAGTTCAAAGGTCATATGTACAATAGATCAAGGGCGGGTTGGCTACATACCACAGTTGGCTTCGTCTTCTTGGTTGTAACAGTCAGCAACGCCGTTGCACCTCATATTTTCATCTATGCATATCCCGGATGTGCCACCTCTACTGCATTTAAATTGCTCAGGGCTACATTTGTAGCTACCTACGGTAAAAATACGGAGCATGTCACATTTTCATCTCACTCACCATTATTTGTTTAATATCGATACACACATTTTAGCAGTCTCATAACTTAGGTTGTAGAATTCTTAAGGATTTAATTATTAGTCAAGCAGAGAACATAAATATACAAATACTAGCCATTATGTAATTCAAACTGAGCTCACCCAGATGAAAGGGACTGTGGGATAAGTCTTACTTTGACAGTATTATCTAGCAAAGAAATGAGAGCCTTCTCGCAAGGTTAAGGATATGGGTACCGAGACGAGTAAATCTATCATTACAAAAATTGTCAGAGCTTTGTGATTAATTCATGTCTATCGATTGAATAGTGATAAATTTCCCATCATACACCATCCAAAATGGCGAGTTTGCCAGTTTCCTTTTGCTCCTTCACTGTTTTGTTGTAGGTCTACATTTTAGGTTTATATTTTTTCTTTTAAATAGCAACAAGGACATGGTTCAGGGGGAAATATGATGGCAAGAAATAGGTAGCAGAACTAGACAACACATATAATAGCAAATATGATGTAATCTTGTGAATATTTCCAACAAACTTCTCATCCTTGCACAAATGACTAGATCATAATTTCTTACATACCATAATCACAGCCATATTCATCACTTGTGTCTGGACAATGCCATATTCCATCGCAAACTGAGAATTTCTGTATGCAGTGTATTCCATTATCACATTTGAAATCTCCATTTTGACATGGTACTGGGGGAAGTGAAAACATCAATAATAAACCAGTCATTTCCAAATCATCGACCATGCTATGCTTCGAGAGGTTAAATTTATTCAAAGACATATAAGGAGGTATCAGATCCACTTTAGTCCACATTTAACACGTGGCGTCTTCTATATGAAAGTATCATTGGGTATTAAAATTCTGGTCACTGCATGTAATCATGGAAGGCATCTTAATATTTCTGATTGATACACATAATCAATCCATTGTGTGACTGGCTTCCATGACAACAGCAATTACGCCCAGTAGAAATTGATATTAGCAGACATAATAAAAGTGATGTGACTTACCATAGTACGGATGATATTTGGCAGCCTTCATTATGGCTACGAATGGATAATACTTGCTCTCAGCCAAAGCGCTGACTCTTAATTTATTTGTATTACAGATAGTGACAGCAGGAAATTTGACCTTTGTCTTCGCTACTTCCGTCATTTCAATTCCGATTGGATGGCTTTGGAATCGTAAAACCATCACTGTGCCTTGCCAAATGAAAATACTGAGCGCAGCAATGCAAATAATAATCCAAATCACCATGGAAAAAAATTTATTTGAAGCACTTATTCTTCCAAATCCATGCCAAGATGTATAGTTCAAGAAACTGTGAGTTAGTTTGGCTAACTTCCTAAAACCTTCGCCTTTCTTTATTCCCGAGCAGCATCCTTCCTTGGAACCTTCATCGACTAATGTTTCCTCTTCAATATAATCACTCTTTGCGTTGTCACTTTTCACAACCGGGTCTTCTGTGTGGTGTTGGTCCGCTCTAAAACTAATCAGCATATATGGATATATCATGAATATGCGTACACAACGAATGATACCAATATGTTTACATGTATATGTGATATGTACCTCTTTACAGATCTACATCCTGACTTGCCAACATTAACAAACAAAGAAACAAATAATCAATAAAAAACAATCATACGTTCACACACAACATGTATGCACGAAAACAATCAAACACACACACACACATACATACATACACGTACATGCATCCATCCATCCATCCATCTATCCATCCATCCATCCATCCATCCATCCATCCATCCATCCATACATACATACATACATACATACATACATACATACATACATACATCTTATGGTTTTAATTATGCTTGGATGGCACGAGAGGTTGGAAATCCTGAATTGCTCTTGTCACTGTTTATTTCTAGGGTATTTGAAATGTCATGCCAGGTACATACATGTCCAGAAAGATACAACTCTCCACGACCATACAATCAGGAATGTACATGAATGTATTGCCACACAGAAAACTCATTTCAGCAATACCACGCATCAGATGCTCTTCAAATAATAAGCTAGGTTTCATCAAAGGTAGATATTAACTAAATATTGAAGGAAATGTTAGTCTTCGTAAATTTTGTTCCCACAATTGGTAGACGACGAATAATTTTGTAAAGGTTTGTGTTTTTACATCTGACTCTAGGTCAGGCTATATTATACTTCAAATGCTATATATCAAAACGTCATACTTGTAATGCAAACACAACATATAAATGTAATCATGGGACTTGCAAAGTGCATTTTTAATAGTTTGAAAAGAAGACGACTCACAACATCATAATTAAAATGCTTGTTATTGTTGTTTATTTTTTTCCTTCGTCACTTTTGACCTTGTAAATTGTAAATGTTTTATAAGTCATATACCGAAAGGGTGGTGGCCTATCTAGTACATAGAAATACATTTTACTGGCTTACAGGCCACTACATTAATATACTTACCTTAAATTATTCGTACCTTTGGCAACGTCTTGCACCGATATGGCACTCAAATTAGTCAATTCTATGCTTGTCGAATTAGCCTGTCAAGAATAAAGATTGGATTTGGAACAAACGATTCGACAAATGAGGATAAGGAATAAGAACCAACAGAAAATTGATAGCGATGACTTTACATGATAGTAGATTCAATGGTCGCTACCATCGAATAACATACCCGATATAGAAAAGATTCAGATTTGTATTTCATCTTACCTCAGTTGCTTTGTTTTTAATTTCTCTTCGTCTATTTTTCTTTTTATGCCCCCGCCTGCGATGCAATAGAACCCACATGATCGTACACCAAATTAATATGATGACTCCTAGCTGGACCATAATTACTACTAGTGCTACAAAGTGGAAATGATAGTAGAAAGTTGTGTATTGGTTATAATGCCATGATTAAAATATGAGAGTATGTATACAAATTAGGCATCTATATCAATTACCTAAAATGCATGAATGAGATTTAGCCTTCCGTTAACCCCTAAACATAAACGTATTCACAAATCCACCCATCCATCCATCCACCCATACATCCATAAATATATACATGCATACATACATACATACATACATACATACATACATACACACATACATACACACATACATACATACACACATACATGCATACATACATACATACATACACGTCGCACACACATACACACACATACATACATATATACATACATACATACATACATGCATACATACATACATACATACACACACACACACACACACACACCCATCCACCCATTTATCCGTCTGTAGATCCATTCATTGCATTATTCATCAATTTATTATTTTCCATATAGTCATCCGTTCAGCTATTTGTCATACACATCCGACACGAACTCACTGTTCCTGTACTCTGCTTGCAAGTGCAAATTTGGTATTCTCCATTTCAAACAAGAAATATGTATACCGTACCTATATTCCAACCACACGTGCTGCCAACCCATGCTGGTCTGCAGTGACAAGTGTACTCTTCGCAATCTGTCTCAGAATATGAACAGGTGCCACCATTTGAACAAGGGGAACTTGCACATCCATCGCCACCTAAAATATAAATTATAATGAAGTCGACATACCTGCCAAGACAGGGTTTTCTTAAGAAATGTTTGTATCACACCTGAACCAGTTCCCTTTATATAGCTGATGTGACGTAGCGTAGTTCCATGATATCAACGTTTTTGAGATAAAGTCGTAGTGTAAAATGCTAAAGATAATTCTGATTTCAGCCATTCGTTGAAAACATCGAGCTGTTAATATTTTTTTGAATGCGTCCTATAAATTTTCACACACACAAATGTATTAATACGGATGTAATAAAGTCATCTGATATGGCTGCAAATTGACAAATAGTATTAATTTTATTATTATTGAAATTGAAATTTATTCCACCAGAAAATGAAAACAAAATACACATTTTATGAAAGTAATACAAAACAGAAATCTGGTGAGGGCCATGGAATAGTTCCCAAGGAACTAATCAACTAATCAAAGTCCATGGACCAAACATTCATGACAATTAAGGCCAATTTGGTGTACGAGATGTAACAACAAAAATACATCTCCTGTGAATAGTGATGGAGATTATGTTGGTGGAAAATTTAATAAACAATAGAAACTCTCTCGTTGTAGCAAATGATATGAATAGAAATAAATAAAAAAGCATATATAGAGAAATGAAATTATACAGGCAAATTATCAACGTGTCGAGATAATCATATAACGATTGACATTGCTTACGTAAGTCACAGATATCACCAATGTAACAGTGTTTGCAAAGGCAGGTATACTCTGTGCAGGAACCTGGTAGTCGAATACACTCTCCATAGTTCTTACAAGGATTGGGCTTGCAAGGATCACTTTCTATAGTTTAAAACAAAAGTGCAACTTTTGTACAAATAAAGGTATGGCATGGCCTCATATAACACACCACCACAATATCAAAGTAGCTAGTAAGCAAAATAGCTTCTACGTGTCAAATCGGTATAAGTATGGTATTGACTCCAGGTAAAAGGTTTTACACATAGATAAATCTAGTGAAATAGGCTCGCTATTTAGTATATTCGCATACACCTAGTGCACAATTGGAGGTTAATTACTATGTATATATGTTGTAGAATATTCAACGTCATCACACTGCATGCCTTACCTATATGTATGTCAAATTTGTGGTACGCTATATTATGATTCTACATTTAGCGAACTGTCAACAATTCAACTGGCAAGTAGGTCATTAAACTTTTTCTCTCTCTAATTTGCTCCTTGGAGCTGTACGTCATAACATACCAACCTATTTGGCAGAGTTCCCCAGAAAAACATTCCGGGCACGTGCACGTGTACTTATTACACTGAGTTGAACTGGATTCACATGTACCGCCATTACGACAAGGTGAGAAATGGGAACATGGGTCGTTAACAACTACAACAAAAATGAAATACTTGAAGTTATTATAGCAATGAAAATAATCATGATAAACAAACAGAGGAGGTAAACGGACTGTGGGATTCAGTTACCATGCATTTTTATTCACGACTTTGATACCACCCCGAATAGTAATGGCGAAGTTGTGTATTTCTGAATCAGGTAAAACTGCGTTTTTGCTCAGTATAGAATTAGAATCAACTAGTATGTTTTCGCTGTCAATTTTAAGCCATCTCTATTTTAAAAACCATGATATACGTTCCTAGAGACGGGGATGTGTGGATATACTAAACATTATTGACCACAATAAGGTTTGGGTATGCCACTCTAAGGGCTTATTAGATAAATTGTCATATCATGACGGTGGCCGTTCTTGGTAACTGAGCGAAATTTATGTGATGTGAAATCATGAAATGACTCTCCAGAACCCAAAGTTTATGAAAATACCTTTAGTTCCTGTAGTGGCTTTCCACAATGCACGCAATATGAAGCACAAGCTAGAAATGCAATGAACTCTCTTGTCTATGTTGATCTGCATATGCGATCACGTTCCAAGTTCATTAAACCTTGCTGATCAAGGTGATTGTCCTTGTTATTCTCGTAAACTATTGTGTAAATTATCAATACTCACATATTTGACAGTTCTTTCCCGCATAGCAATTGCTGCAGACACAGTTATACTGAATACACGACTGATCACCACGGTAGCACATTCCATGTTCACCGCATGGATTGGGTTTGCAGGGATTTTTCACTTAACATTGGAAAGAGGAAAAGGGAAAAACGTCAGCTTTTTATAAGCCAATATGCATAAGCCGATAGTAGTAAAACAGGGTGACTAATATGACACTAACCTAAAGATTAGCAAGTATTGAATGTAAAAAATGCTGACTAGGGTATAGAGTTCATTTTTAGAACAAAAAGACCGTGTAACCATGCTGAAACACTTATGTCGTCATGATTACGTCTATTCTGTAAGTTTATCCGTAGATGCTCTCTCTCTCCCTCCCCCCCCCTCTCTCTCTCTCTCTCTCTCTCTCTCTCTCTCTCTCTCTCTCTCTCTCTCTCTCTCTCTCTCTCTCTCTCTCTCTCTCTCTCTCTCTCTCTCTCTCTCTCTCTCTCGCCTACGTCTATGGTTTATCAATGCGAAAGTTCTATTTTCGGGCACCGTAAAAAACCCATGGCTTACGACGATGGAATTTCCTAGTTTTGGAATACCTGCAAAAAGATAGAAATCGTCGCATATAAACTTCAGATGTACATATATCATAAAACGCAACTTACCTTCCTTGCAATCATCACCGGTGAAACATCCGGGACATGAACAGGTATAATTACACGAAGTAGAATCACGTACGCACTGACCAAGACTACATGGATTGGGGTAACAAGGGTCGCGACCTGAATAAAAGCACGAAAATGAGGCCTGATCATTCTCTCTGGAAAAGTATAACTCTATTGTAGGGCAACCTTTGTAGTCTTACATATAATTATGATAGCGCCAAATAAACATAATAATATCGACAACTGGACCGCACAGGTACCTACTCCATGCTACTGTGTGGACCCATGGGGATGGTGGGGGTGGGGCGGGGGAGGGTATTAGCGTATGACAATAACAGACCTAAACTAAAACCACCGTGTATACTGACCAGAGAACTAACGATAAATTCTAAAACACACTTACGTCTCTCACATCGTTTCCCTACAAAGCAGCCTTGGATGGGATCTTCACAGGAACAGGAATATTCATCACAATTCACCAAGTCACGATTACATACTGCGTTGACTCCGTAAGGGGCACATGGATTAGATGCACAAGGATTGATATCTAGCAATAAAACATATTGATTTTAACATTTATTGACCAATGCATTCATTCTTCCCTGTTAGCCTTTTCAAAAAATGTTACTTCTATTTCTTTCTTTCCCCAGTCACATTTATTCGAGTCGAAATTTTGTCCCTTTATATAAAAAAATCTAATAATAACTGACCTGATAATTAGCACAATGAACAAGAGTTATTGAAGCAAAAATAAAAAAAATACACAACAACACACCATACATTGTGATCTATACCATACGGCTTGCAATCATATCATATGTCATACCTACATCTGGTACATCATATAAATATAATAGTTACATTACATAGTTACAAACCCTAAATTATGCCCATTTCGTTTCTTGTATATACGATTCAAAGGGTTGTTGCGATCCTTGTTGTTGAGGTTATTAATGCTGTATCATTTGGTGTAACACACACAATACTTTTCTGTTGTTTTTTAAGTGGTTGACAAACCATATGCAAAGCGGCGGTGTATTGTCTCTAGGTATGTTACAATAGGAGTGCTATATTTATCTAGCGACATTCGAAGACTAAATTGTGCAAGCCATATAAACCACCCACTATTGTCATACACCGGCGTGTATCTAACACAGCTGCATGTCACGAACAATGAATATCACCTCCAATAATTTACGTCTTTATTGAACAAGTCAGGCGTATTGATGTTGATGAAATTTAGGATTAGTGCAACATTGCAATAAACACAAGACAGGAAAAGATAGCATGGCACAGCAGAGCTGGCGCAACAGAACACAACCGAACAGAACAGAACACACCACACCACACCACAACACAACACACCACAACACAAAACACACAACATAACATAACATAACATAACACAAAGTGGACATGTTTAAAGGGTTATATTTCAATAATCCCGGGTCATCCATATGGATTAAATGAGGTGATTCTTATGTTCTGGACCAATAACCCTTAATCCGAAGTGGGCCTTTACCGCCAACGCAGCAACATGTGACGACTTTCTGTAGTTCCTTAAATTGCAGTTCGAAAATTTACTCAATGTGGTCGTTTCTAATGTATACGTAGAATTTAGTTGTTGCTTCATACACCTCCGAAAGACGAGCAATTTCATGCGTGTTAAATACATAACATAACATACTGTATATAACATTGATAGTAAAAACCAAGCTAACAACATCGTTGAAATGTGTGTCATATCTGTACCATGTCAAATGTATTTTTGTTCGTTGACGATTTATAACTGTCAACTATACAGGATCATAAATTTTGATTTGTAAATATGTCACAAGCCTACAGCATGGTGAACACATGTGCCTACCTATGTCGTTTATTATAAACTCTTTTTGATTACCAAATAAAGAGGCATGTGTACTTTTGTTTAAAAAGACACCATTGTCTTTAATTGGCATCTCCACAATGGAATGAACATTTTTCATGTACAAGCTGTCGACCTGTCAATAAATTCAATGTAGCTTTTCCATGGTGTTATATTTAATATTGACCTAGTTGTCTGCATCTATAGGGAGATGTATGTATGCATAGGTAGTTTAGATGTATGTATGTATGTATGTATGTATGTATGTATGTATGCAGCGAGGTTTATGGTCAAGGATGGGACTCGTCAATGTGTGAACAGTGTGTGCACAACAACAACTAAATTATGCATATCGGAAGCAGATGATGATTGTCGCTTAGTTGCAAGTCTGACCATACTAATCGGCATGAAAGGTTTTCTTTATACACAGTACTACATCACTCCCGATGGGTTTCACTTGATATAGTCTTATTAATTACAAATTTATTGACAAAGGTTTGCGATGCCAACAGAATTAATATATTATTAAGGGGTGTCACATTGAATTATAAATGCATAGTAACAACGCATATATCTCAGCCCTTGTAGAGTTACTTAATCAAATGGATTGAGCGCATTGTGTTCAGAATGACACCCTTGATGCTATCACAAATACGTAAACACCGCAGGGCAAGAAACGGCGAGGCTTGTTAAAGACAACGTGACGATCAGAACAACATTTGGCGTCTGAATTAACGAATACAGATCTCTTAGGTCCTGGTGAAAGCATCAGAGAAATTAAACAAGTGACAAGAGGCCCCATGTTCAAAATAGTAATTAAAGGCCCAGTGCCGATTAGGATAAAAAGAAATTAGGTGTGCAAAACAGATCTTTAGAAAATATTCGTTCAGAACAAAATAATTGTATACCTATTTAGTCATAGACAGTGGAGCTGTTGGCTATACTGTGAAGATAAACCCGATCCGAGAACATGGGATCGAATCATTGGCCTTTACAGAAATACGAAACGTGCCTTAACTTGTCTAATTTATAGTGAAAGTAATCCAGTGGAGGGGAAATCCAAACAATGAAATGGCTTGTGCAATATCAAACTTTCATTAGACATACCCATTTGACATCTGTCGCCAGTAAAACATCCACTGCATTTGCAGGAATAATCTTGACAGGATGATCCAATCAAGTGGCATTGACCGTCATTCAAGCATGGATTACTTTCACATGCGTTCAAACCTGTAAATAAAATCGGACGTGACCCAACTCATATTGATATTCAACCAACCAACCAACCAATACGAAGGATAAAGAAAAATAATTCCTAATTTTTTTGTTCTGAAACCAGTGCAGAATGGAAAACCTGATTAGGAAGGATACATACACATACTTTTGATGTTTTTTTGTTTGTTGTACCTGGGAATCATAAATTCACTCTCACTTTATGTCATTTGTTATAAATATAAAAATAGACATATCAAAGGGTCATGGGCAAAATATGGATATGGTATTTACACAGGTCTGCTTTTAATATACTAATAACATGTCATCATTAATTATGTATGATGGAGCTATGTCCAATGACGTAATATTTAGAATGTTGAATACATGGTCAATGAAAATTAATACGTTTTCTGTAAATAGTAATTCGTAAATTATCTTTTACATTTACTCGTTAATAAGTAAACCTTAGTAAATTATTAATCATATCATATTTGAGGAAAGGAAAAAGAAGGACAATAATTTATGTTATGTACCCTTTCCTTTAACGTAACACGTCATTTGTGTACCAACAGTTTTCTAATTTAAGAGAAACGTTTTTTTTAAACATGGGCATAAATTACTTGCCAGTGTAACAAGAAAGATGCTTTTTAAAATTGTGAAGATCTCGTATTTGAATTCTGGATTGGTGATATAGTAGAGTAAAAAGAGATGAAGAAATATATGAAACAAATATAAGAAAAAAAAATTCCTTAAAAAAAAGAGAGAACAACTTGAAATTGAAACTTACCAATCTGACATTCGTTGCCCTCGTAACATGGCGGACAAAAACATACATATGCTGTATATAAGCTAACAACGAGACGACAAGTACCGCCATGATGACATGGATTCCGATCACATGGATTGTTAACTAAAAAATGAAATAAGATTCATATAGTCTTAGTTAATATGTTCAAGTGGAATGCCAAACTACTATTGTTACCTCGACCCTTCGTCCTCGCATATCTGATGTTAACTTCCATTTAGCAGTCTGAGATAACACAACGCTTACAGCAAGTATATTTTGTTGATTCCTTTTATCAAAAGCTTTATAAAAATCCTCAATTATATGGTGGCTGTCAGAATATGACGTAATATGTAATAACAACTATTACTTATCGTAGCAACAAATGTTGCAATATAGTGTTGTTTTGTAGTAGTAGTAGTAGTAGTAGTAGTAGTAGTAGTGGTGGTGGTGGTGGTGGTGGTGGTTATAGGAGGAATTATATATATGTATGTATGTAATAATAATAATAATAATAATTTATTTCTTATAAAAGAGCGCACTACACTGCGTCTCAGTGCGCTTTCCATAACAATACACAGACTGGAATTTTAAAATACAGATGTAACTTGAAACTATACAAAATATGTGTAATACGCTAGTAAAATAGATAAATGTTTGAATAAGAAAATAATGCTAATAAAAACAATGCTTACTTAAAAAGGGCGAAATTTAAGGTTGATGTAAAAAGAAAATCTGCAAAATTCAATAAAAATGTTGTTTAAAAAGGTAAGTTTTGAGAGCGGATTTAAAATTGTCGATGGTCTTTGAATTTCTAATACCTAGTGGAAGTGAATTCCAGAGAGTGGGTGAACAGACTGAAAACGCTCTCTGACCGTAAGTTTTGTTAAAAATACCAGTGGGTCTGACTAAGAGCAGCTTTTCCGCTGAACGAAGATTTCTTGTGGGTACATATGAACTAATTATTTCTGATAAGTACAGTGGTGCCATGTGATTAATTATCTTAAAAGTTATCAGCAGAGTTTTAAATTTAATTCTAGCATCAACCGGTAGCCAATGCAAGTCAATCAGTACTGGATATATATATATATATATATATATATATATATATATATATATATATATATATATATATATATATATATATATATATATTTATTTATATATACAGTATTATACATATACAAAAATGTATATATATATTTGGATTTATTCCCCCTCCCTCCCTCTCTCTCACTCACTCACTCACTCTGTCTGTCTGTCTGTCTGTCTGTCTGTCTGTCTGTCTGTCTCACTACTGATAAAGGTAAAGTAGTATAATTAGCACACAAAGACAACAAAGTGTACTCACTTGTCTGAGCAGATACACTAGCTTCACCAGTCATATCTCCATTTTCATCAAGGGTTGTCACAGTGATGACGTAATGTGTACCCGGTGATAACCCCGTAAACTGGTACTCTGCTAAACTTCGGTCTAAAGTTATTGTCTTAGGGTAGTCATCTTTCTCATCTGGTTCTAAATCGAGTGTATACATACTTGGTGGTTTAGAATTCCCATCCATGTGTATATGCCAGGTTGCTATTAGTATTGTTGTGCTGCTGTGACTCACATACACATCCAGATCCCCGTGCGCTTGGGAAAAAGAAAACAACATTTTTAGAAACAGACGTACGTAGATGTCAGTACAAACAATATCCAGAGAAACAGTCATAACGACGTTCTTGATCTACTAAGTAAAAGAGTGTCCTTAGCTACTCAGGTGACCCACTTGTCGTATTTTCACTTTTGAAGCAATGTGAGTGATACAAAACATTAGGATATATACTCCTTTTAACTAAAGAATCCACATGATAATCTTTTTGACTGATTGAGTAAAGCTAAATTATTTCTAATTCTCATGTGCTATCGACGTTTTCCTTTAAAACAGTGATGTTTACCCTAAATTTTAAGGATTTGACATGTCCAGTACTTAAGTACTTACTACGTCTTATCCAATGATTTATACGAGGTACACTTTGTCATAAATGCAACGAAATACGATTTATAGCGTTCTATAAGTCAAATGCCTACCAACCAACATACCTACCTACCAACCCACCTACCTACATACATACATACTCATCCACCCACCAAACCACCTACTTACCTACCTACCAACCCACCTACCTACATACATACATAATCATCCACCCACCCACCCACCCACCCACCTACCTACCTACCTACCTACCTACCTACCTACCTACATACATACATACATACATCCACATACATACATACATACATACACACACAACACACACACACATACATACATACATACATACATACATACATACATACATACAAACGGTTAAGTCATAATTTCTAAGGCAATATACAAAGAACCATGTAATCACATTGTCAGTCTTAGACGGACACTATGACTTATCATGTTTCAAATGAGTTAAATTTTTGTTTTGGTTTGCCTTTACAAATAAGCCATGACCAATAAGTCGTCACTGGGTCTGAGTATTTATACTTTATCTCGCTACAGTTACCCTCTCCCACAAAGAAGTTATATGTCATTAACGTTTTTCATAAATATTTTAATAATTCATTATCCACAACAATTGGACAAAGACTCGATTAAAATAATTTCACCTAGGGCCTACACTGTCATTCAAGTCACAAACAATAATTACAATGTCACTGTCAAATTAGCATAATAATCAGCATTTGCAGATTGCTTTGTGACAATACACTTGAGGAAAATTTCGTTACTTAAATCTAAAGTTGTTGTGAATTCTACCATCCGGGTCTGGCTATGGTTGAATTCAGCGCTATCATATTGTTATATGTGTTTGCCCATATTCAAAGCATTTGCAAGTAGAACAGCTCAATCAGGAAGAAATTCCAGCAATTATATTAAACAAATCCCAACACACATCACCCCCACCACCACCACCACCACCACCACCACCACCACCACCACCACCACCACCACCACCGCAGCAACAACAACAACAACAACAACAACAACAAAAACAACAAAAACAAAAACAAAAACAACAACAACAACACTGTCACATACACCGAGAAACTGACAGAGAGACGGTTAAATAAAGACAGATTCGTTGGTATGCCTTCCTTCCTACAGTTGTACGAACCTGACCGAAAGAGGAAGACCTTGTCCGTAAAACATTCCATGATTGCACGGTTGAGTGACTAATAGCCAATGCATGGATGGCATTCGCAAACATTTTATTTTTTGCTCGTGTCAGGCGTAATGCTGGTATGCACTGAAAACACTGTGCAGGCTATATCAATAGTAACGGACATGTGGTATATAGTGGATTTTATTGGTTAATTTTGGAAAATAGAAATAAACAGGGCAACGCAAACAATAATACGCCTTATACTGCACATTCCATGTTGGTGTTCACTGGCTATGTTTGTTGATACAACCACACAGAAACCAATACGAAAATTCATAATTTCTTGTTACATTTTGTCATAGTGATTCAAACGTACAATTTATGTACTGCAACTAGGCACAGACACGTGGGAACCAATGTTTTGACTTCTGTATTTGAAGTCTGCATGGTGGCACATTAGGTCATTTCATTTAGACAAAATGTGGCAAGAAACTATAGTATGTTCATTTAATCTTGCTATCTTAAAGTGTAGGAATGTGTATTTCATTATTTGTTTCTGCTTGGTTATATCAAGCAGCCAATGAACACTAACATAAAACGAGCTGTACACCCATGTAAGATAGAGTTAATAAACTGTCGTAGGGGAATGGAATCATAAACTACACTATATTAGTTGTACCCTCATATCAACATCATCAGTTCTATAATCTACGTAAATGTTATGAATTCATAATAGGCTTTGGAAGACCTCGGTCATATTACAGGAGCTCGGGGCGACCAATCAAACGAACTCAACGTACTGCCTATAAATATAACCATTGTTCGCTGAAAAGACTGAGTCATTTTAAATGACAAGTATACATTTATCAAAACGTCAAAAGAAATGGTATCTCTTCACACACGTACGAGATGGATCGGTTTTTAAGTTAGACGAGTTTGACATGTATATTTTCTCTTCCTTGAAATATAGTTCTTGTTTCGTTTTGTTTGTGTATTTGTCAACCATGAATTTCTATCCAATAATTACCTACATATGATTTGGTTCATAAAAGTAAAGATAAACAATTAAACTGATGGAAGGAAATCACTATATCGTATAAACCCTACAAGAAACTATCTAGTATACATACATACAGTACTAGTGTGATTGTTATCCAGTGAAATATGGAGTTCCATATAACTTACTATCATAATATGCAAAAGTTAAATTAAGCGTAAATTTATGAACCAAATACGCACACGTACATGAAATGTTATATTTGATCTCACTGTGAACACAAACAAACAGTTTAGTGTGTGAATCTTGCTTATTTCATTCAACGATGATGTTGTTTTATGTTCGCAACGAGGTCAAATGCATCATTTTATATGCTTGTTCACTGTCGTTGTCTGTATTTCGTTTTATGTAATTTGTAAAAAAACAAAAAAAAACAAAAAAAACAAAAACAAAAAAAACCCTGTGCAAAAAAAAACCAACGTCGCGTTTGCTAATTGAAATGCTATACTCAATTAATTTAGTTTGGTAGTATTAGCTGTAGAGAACCTCGGTAAAACGTCCTCATCTTTTTGCTTGCTCTACTGCACATCCATTGATACACCATAATAAAATGATAATTAAGAAATTATTTATTGTCATCTCTCCATTCAGGGTTAACATTTGTGTGAAAATGATATACGGTTCATTGAAAGGACGATAAGGCAAAAACAATAAATTGTTTCTGGACTGCCAGGACTGTTTGTCTAAGTGATGCGACGACGCGATTTTTTTTTCTTTTTTTCTTTTTATTCTCAACAAACTTGTCACTCAGTCTACTATTTAAGGCAGTTACTGTTCTTTTTATTTAGTACTTTAGAGCAAGTGTGGATGTGGGGCAGATATCATTTGCTTGTTCATGATTGGCTCTGCAGTTGTCTTCAGTGAAGTAGGGGGAGGATTTATTTTTGTGTTTCTTCCCCGGATCTGCAGAGTGCATGGGCTGGAAAATCACGGAAAAAAGAAAGACGAGAGGATATTTAAGTGATGCGCTAGAAACAATTGTTTTTGGGGGGCCTGAGCAATGTCACATCGAGGAATGATATTAAAAAGAATTCGAAATCGTCCAAGCCATCAAACAATAACCTGTATTATGAATTATATAAAAATGGTGACATGACCGAACACGCCCTCCTTACCAAATTATCAGATAGACTAGGTGCGGATGATACTTTTCAATTTGTTAGTTCAGACCATATTCGTATTCAACGTCTATATTTACATCAGATAAAGACAAGATACGTTGATGATATCATATACAAACTACAACAAGATATGAAAACATAGTCTGACCGAAGTATAGAGTGAATGAAGTAGTATTTTATGACTTAATTAACAATTTATGACTTAGTATTTTATGATATAACAGGATGATTGAATATTTTACCACCCACTTAGTAGTATGCCTCCTCAATGTGATTAAAAGCTGAAATATATACATTTTAATATAATTGTGGATCTGTTAAACGTATCAAATATTTCACACTTATCATTTCTTACATTATTTGTCACAAATATGTAATTAATAAATCAACCCATTTCTGTACTATGTGCAGTTTGAATTCACCGCCCAGAATTCTATAAAAGTATATGTCAACAACATGTTACATATTAACCCCACTTGTTTGGCCGTCGTGTAGGTTGCATTCCACAGATGTGTGTGTGTGTGTGGGGGGGGGGGGGTCACAGCTGTCAGAATCGAGTCAAGAACCCACCTTGCCATGCAAGCAGGGCTAGTTACGTACATAATAATGATTTGTATAATACGGCAAAATTTTATTTGTTTCTAACAATAAATACACATTGAACACAATTTTGATGATGTCACTCATTTTCCGCATTTTGAAATAATTGTAGTGTGACTTCAAGCGAAGGACACAGAGACGACATCATAATACACACATCATCAAGTCTGTGTAAGCATATTTGGACAAAGGATAATTAGTTCATTCAATCTACTCACTGATGGAGTACTAGTACATCATATCAACTCCAATACAAGCCATCATGAATGTCCCGAGGGAATTGTTAGCTATGGCACAATTAAACCCTTTCGCTTGTAAACGATTCCTCTAAAGACACGCTGTATTATATAGTGGTCTGTTCACTCAATATGTGAAAAGTACAGAGACCACATTTCAGAATTCTGAATATAATCAAAGTAGAACGTTTTGCTGGGTGACATTTTGCCTACTTTGTAAGAGGGTGTCCTACATGCCTGTACCCTCCAATCAACGCAATAACAACTATACTATAAATGTTCAGACATTTATTCGTTGTTACATTTCTGCAGCGTTTTTTTTCTTATAATACAGTGATATGAACACTATTTAAAGTTTCTTAAGCCCTGTAGTTTTCTGATAATGAATATGACATATAACCAAGATATTGTAACATTTGAGAAGATAAGCTTAAAAGTGTGACTTTGTTTATAAAGCGAGAAAGTGTTCAGTCATGAGGACTCTGATAGCGTTGGATGACTGAACTTGGAAAACGCAGTGAACGGTCACACCAAAACCCTATACTGTGAACTCACTATAACAATATTTTAGCCATCCTCACAACCCTGCGACTATTGTTCAGAATACCTACCCACACTTTCCTTTAAAAATAAAGCCTTTGGCGACCTCACCGATTGACATGTGACTTAACACGTATATCAAGTTTGACGTCTGTGTACTTTCCCCCAAAGTGAATGAGTTTCGTTACTAGAGAAATTACACTTACCATTCTGTACCTGTTGCAGGGACACGTGCGATGGACAAAACGCCATAAAAAACATCACAGAGTACCTGAGAAAGACGGTCTTGATGGGAACCATGGTAACACTTGAACGGGTAGACATCACAAAATTATGTATACAGTGTCCTATATGTAGTACGAAGCTCAGTTATTCAAACATCATATTACTGTCGTATAAAAACGGAACAACTCAACAGCTGATATATCCTACTTTGCTGACATCTATATGGTTCGTGTTTGGTGCTATATCTAGCATGCTGCAGTTTTCATGGCACCTTCGTATGCAAATACAATGTGTTACTATTACGAATAATGCTGCGCATCGTGGCTTCACGCATGGTATAAATAGACAACACATACACCAGGCGTCAATTCGCATATATTTCGTTTGAAAGTTGGAGCAGAATTAGCAGTGCAGCATTTGTGCAATACAAAAATATGTTTTAAAAACTTCTCACGCAATAAATGATTGTAAATGTTTTCTTGTATTATTCGAAAACTTGAACATTCTATACCTTGAACCTCGTTGAGCATTTGAAAGGCGACACTTCTCATCAACTATGCAGATCATAACTTCTATTTGTGTTTACATCGACAAGGCTTCTGAACACTGAACAGATGCAACAAAGGACAATGTACGCTCTAACTGTTTATATAAAAGGTCCACGTTATCAATTACTTGTTTACGTTATGAATCATTACATCAAGGGTGAACCCGGTTATCTAATGGGTTAGATGAAACGACATTTTCAATAAGATATTGCTGGTTAAACGAGCTAAAATCGAATTTAATATATCCTCAGACGAGTATATAATTGATGGGGACGTTTTATATTAGATGGGTTTACATACTTTGATGAATTGACAAGAAAATTGACGGGCATAAACTATCCGCTAGGATTGAACAAATCAAATACTAGGCATTAATAGTAAAAATGTCAGTTATTTCAATAGCCCTCTTTTCATATTGTTCTGTGGATAAGGAAGTGAAAAATGATGGTGGCTAATTGTTTGGGCAAATAATCAGATTTTGATTTATTGGTAAGTTATAGTTGTCGAGCTGTCATGAAAGATGAAGTATATATAAGAAACTGGCTATCCTTTCTTGACAACAGAGAGAGTCTTGTTGGTTTTACAATTAAGCCACAGCAACCAGGCAAAATATTTAGCAAATCCAAAGGTAATTGAGCTAAATTCCTTAAGCAATTTTAGCACCTAGTAGAACGCCATTGCTAGACCAGTTCAGGTACGCCAGTTAATACATACATACAAACAAGATTAGCGCCAATGCCATTGTAGCACAACTGCATATAACTGTTGCCATGGGCCTAGTCTTGTTGCTAGGCATATTTGCATACATTTTTTGACTCTTAACTTGCTTGCCCTTCCCACTTTTTGTAATATAAACCATCATTTAGCTGTTGCTATGGGCATGGTTCTGAGGCTAGGCATATTTGCATATATATTTTGAATATTCACTTAGGTACTCATCCCTGTTGTTATCTTTGTAATGTGTATCATTTCACTATTGCTAAGGGTGTGGTCGTGGTTGCTGGGGCCCATTGTGTCACGTTTTCAACAATAACTACAGAATAACACCTCCAGAAACATCCCCACCAAGTTTCAACCCCATTCACCATGTGGTTTCATGATATATGTTTTTGACCAAAATTGAAATTTTTAGACCTAATTTGCATATTGCTGATGTTGTCATCACGTTGTGAATACAGCTTCATCTACACATGCCCAGATGCATCCCCACTAAATTTCAGCCCAATCTGCTTAGTAGTTTTGGAATTATTGATTTTTAACCCAAAAGACACATTTTAGAACTTATTTGTATACATGTATTACAAATGTATCATCATGTTATGAACAATTGTTAATCTAAACACCACTAAGATCTTAAGAACATACCCATCAAATTTCAACCCAATCTGATTAATTATTTTGGAATTGTAGATTTTTGACCAAAAAGACACATTTTTAGCCCTAATTTTGCATATCATTGATGGGATCATGTTATAAACACTTCTTTGTTATATAAACACCCTGACGCCATCATCAATCTAAACACCACTAAGAACAGTCCCATCAATTTTCAGACCAATCTGCTGAGTAGTCTTGGAGTTCAAGTTTTTTTTTTATTTTTACCAAAAATCACATTTTTTTTACCAAAATCATACACAGGTGGCAAGATCATTTTGATTTGAACAGTTTCCCAACTAGACACCCAAGGTAATATACTCACTGAATATCATGGCAATTGGTCGTGTTTTTTTTACTTTAAGTTGTTTACACACACACACACACACACACACACACACACACACAGAGACAGACAGACAGACAGACAGACAGACAGACTGACACTTTGCCATGCCTATAGCACTACTGAACTTCAGTTGTGCTAAAAAATCATAGAAGTGCACCAATACAAAAACCAAAGAAGGTTGCCCTCAAGGGTTGGAGCTTGATGGATGATACCTGAAATATAGACCTAGTGTTGAAGTACTACCTAAACTTAATCAATTGGCCCATATCTCTCATGGGTAATCCTTCTGTAAATCCATCCATAACTTGAGATATTTTGTTAACAAATGGACAAACAGTGGTAAAACCTCTGTCCAACCTAATCAGCAGAGGCAACTATGCATGGATGTAATGGGGAACAAATATTGCATGGACCTGGCCATGGACTGTAACATAGTTTAACCTTTGACCCATGGTAGCCTTCATACGGTTCATTTTAAATTAAGGTCAGGTATAAACATTATTCATATTTTGCTCTGTCAGGCAAAACAGGTCGTTGACTGTGAAAAATATCAAACACCCATTCACAGCAGTATAACATTAATAATAATTAGTCTTTATTAAAAACAACTAATTTTGTATAATACCATGTACAAAAGGGTAAATTCCATTTCTTTAATTGTGACAATCCCCCAGCATATAGAAAGTTGTTATGCAAAACAAGAAATACATATACAGGATCACAATGTTTACAGCATATGATGGCTGTATTCATCAACTTGTGAATACAGAGAAATTCATCCTTAAATTACATCCTTAAGGTTCCTGAGAATGGTGGTCAGCATCAAATGTCCTAAAAATCTTTTACAAACATATTTGTCACTTTCAGTATTAGACTAAATGCAAATGTTGTTGTTGTCATTCATTCATTCAAGCAGGACTACTTCTTACCTTGTAAGAAAATACAAAGTTTAATGAGTACTCTGTATGTGATGAATTCAATTTGATAAAAACCTGATAATGGACCTGTTGCCGGTTCCAAGATGCATTGCTGGTCTCTCTATACGATGCCATGTATTGTGTACGCACTGAGGGGTTTTCACGCGCTACCAAGGGGGATGGTTGTCACCTGACCATACCCTGGGTTCACCTGTAAAATCACTGTCTGTCAGTGATGGTGTTTAGTCTTTGTTCTATAAAATCACTCATGATCAAAGAGTTCAACTTGTGTTTCCATAATTTCCTGATTTCAAATGTAATATAGACAAAACAAGACTAAATGTAACAACATAAGCGACATCATCTCGTGCAATGCATCTTGGAACCACAAAATCGACTATTGAATGTTGACAAAAGAATGTGCAAAAAGACATATGCACTGATGTGATGTATGATTAAATAGTGTGGTTAAAGAGATCAGGAACACAATATCAGGCAACCAACACTGGTTCTCTAAGATAATACTAATACATGTACACAACAGCAATTCCATATATGGACATAAAAATCCTTCAACAGTGGTCACAATGCCATTTACAGCTAATGCCAACTACAGCTATGCACATGTAATAGTAGTATAAATTCTTTGCCAAGTACGCCCAGTAGAAAGAGGATTAACTTATCACACGTTACCCAAGATTTGTACAGAGTACATCGTGTGAAAACATCATGTATTGACTCGGAGCAACTACACCACAAAACAGACCGACAGCTTTTATGGTAAAATAGTGTGTGTTTGTTAATGCAGACATCCTTTCAACGGCTTAACTCATGTTAATAAATGTAACTGTACACTGTATTTTGATAATATGAAACTATAACAGGAGCACTTAAATTCATTGAAATGGATGTAGCAGTTACGACTTACAGAGGAGTACAGATCATAAACTGTGAAGTTTGTTTAAATTTTCATTTACAACAAAAACTTTGATTTACAGCTACTTCAATAGGTCTAACAAATTTACTATGTACTCCAAAGCCATCGTTACAGTATTATGAATTATGACATGCATTTAAACTTGGTCAATGTATCAGCATAATTGTATTTTTTCTTTAATTTTACTAATTACAGACAGTCCCAAAAACATTTAGTCAGTATAGTTTTCATCAAATTACAGAAAATGAAAACAAACTGCTATAATCATTTATACTGAGAAATATTAATGTGTGGAAGCTGTTTCAGTAATTTAGTACGTAATATTAAACATTTCTACAGTCCACACATTAAAATTTCCTCATTCTTTGATATACTTTTTTTCTTACAAGTTGCTAAGTAGTTACACTATAACTATTTCTTTTTCATGGCGTCCACAGCTTTGTCAATAGAGTCAATTGTTGGCATTCCATCAGGGAGGTCTAGTAAAGATAACTCATTTTTAAGTACCGATTCTGCCTCATCTGTAAAATCAAAGAGGAGAAATGATGATGCAAAAATGGCTGTTATGTATGTGTTAAAGTCACTGGAGAAGCATTCTATTGTTCAGCATCATATGCATGCCATCAAACCACACCTGATATACCTCATCTTCAATAATCAAGGTGTTTTGATTTTTACTATATCTGTTCCCTTGAAGTCAAAGAATGCAAAGCTGTATACATGCTAGCACACCCCAAGACAGTTACCAGCTAAGAAACAGCAATTGACAAATCATAGCATTCCTTTTTCTGACATGGCTGTCTCCAATATTAAATTAACTTCAAAGTACTTCCCCCAACACTATACCCATACAGTTCACTTTTGCTTTTTGAACGGTTTAAGAAAAATGAGCCCGCGCTATTTACACAATGTTGGAGCATCACAGATACAGCAAGGTATGGGTGTTAACATTTTGAAAATTTGCAAACATAACATGGCACCTAATTGGCCATTGAGTGCTTAATGGCAGCCAATCAAGTTAACTGTTTGATGGCATGATGATACATACAGCTTTGACTGCTTTAATATCAAAGGAGAAAGGAGCAATCAAAACTCATTGATTATTCAAGATGATATGCCTCTGATCCAACACATGAAGATGTTATACAGTAGTTGACTTCTGAATGCTTTTCTACACATGTGTGTGCGACTGTGTGACCCCATGTCAACAGCTACTATGTATCATGTTTGTACACATAAATTCTCACTTTACAAGCTTGCATGATACAGTCATGCTGTCACTGATAAGCTTAGAATATAGGTGACCAGCTGGGTTGAATATAATGAATGGATCATACATGTAATGAATAGAGAGTGCAGAGTGCTTCATATAATTACTTGATGACAATACTGTGGAGTACATTGATTTTAAATAATTTTGTAATGTCTTTCTTGCAAATACGAAGCCTCTGAGACAAGTCTTTCATTTCATTGCCTTCATTCTCTTAAAAGTGTTGCTTAATCACTTTTGCCATAACAAGAACGAGACACAGACGAGAAGCCGTCTGTCATTGTCATCTCATTCTGCTTAATCTCTCTATTGTGAAGGTTTGGAACCCCTGGTATACCGGTAACAGAGGATGGAAATCTGGTAAAGTAATGTGCTGTGGAGGCTGATGTACAACTCCTTAGGGGACAACACAACACCAAGCAAAACCTAGGGGATGGATTCATCCATCAGTACTTACCTTTCATTCTTTGTATCTTGGTTCCATAACATAAATCATACTGATAACCCAAAATAAAACTGAGAGGTATCATGGGAGCAAATAATTTAGGGTTTTTTCCTTTCAAAGCTCTGACAAGGGTGAGAAAATAACAACAATTAGTTTAAATAATAATAATACCAGATGTAAACTGAATGTCTTCCGTAAGGGCAAAGTTTTGAGATTGTCATTCCTACAGACAATTGTTGGAATACAACAGAACATATGTAATAAGTTATTTTTTCTCATTGATTGCTATTTGCTCATTGCTGTTAGTGATCTCCTGGCCAACCACAACATGTACTGTGACATTTGTTGAGAATGTAAAAAAAAAAAATAAGCACATCGTCGTACCACTTTAGACAACATTTCCTGATGAGAAACTATTTTTTCCTTTTTAGTGGCCTACAAAAATATGCCAATAATTTATTAAAACTAAAAGCTACATCAATAATATTTTCAGGACAAGTGCGCTTTGGTATCGCAAATGTGTGTACCAAGTTATAAGTCATTGAGAATGACATAGTCCCCGCTATAATTGGGTTTTAAGGAATTATCACTACTCTGATCACGCAACAACATTTGTGAACCTAAAACAAACAGACTTAGATATGTTGTGTGTGCTTGTTGGACATGGAATATGCCTCCAATAATAAAGGATTGGTTGGGTATGGGGGATCATATCACGATGAAAATGGAGTCTGAGTTATGGCTTTGGACATGGAAAATTCACAAACAAAATGGCTGCCAGGCAGCCATATTGGATCGTATCACAACGAAAATAGATATGCACATGTATGTCATAGAACACTGTCCTAATACCAACTTTAAATGAGATCTGTTTAAGCATGTCTGAGTTATGGCTTTGGACATGAAAATTTGCAAACAAAATGGCTGCCAGGCAGCCATATTGGATCGTATCACAACGAAAATGGATATGCACATGTATATCATAGAACACTGTCCTAATACCAAGTTTGAATGAGATCTGTTTAAGCATGTCTGAGTTATGGCTTTGGACATGGAAAATTCACAAACAAAATGGCTACCAGGCAGCCATATTGGATCGTATCACAATGAAAATGGATATGCACATGTATGTCATAGAACACTGTCCTAATACCAACTTTGAATGAGATCTGTTCAAGCATGTCTGAGTTATGGCTTTGGACATGAAAATTCACAAACAAAATGGCTGCTAGGCAGCCATATTGGATCGTATCATGACAACAATGAATATGCACATGTATGTCATAGAACACTGTCCTAATACCAACTTTGAATGAGATCTGTTAAAGCATGTCTGAGTTATGGCTCTAGACAGGGAAAATTCGCAAACAAAATGGTTGCTAGGCGGCCATATTGGATCGTATCATAAAACAAATTGACGTGCATATGTATGCCATAGTATGTTGCCCCTGTACCAAGTTTGAAAAAAAATCGGTACAGGCATCTCCAAGAAACGGCTGCGGACGGACGGACGGACGGACAGACGGAACCCAATCCATAAGTCCCCGTTCCAGACTTCGTCTGCGGGGACTAATAATGAATTTGAAGTGTGCATTCTTGAGATATAGCCTAATTACCGAAAATCATTAATTATGTAAATTGCTCATTAATATTCACAGTCTTGCCATTACCCTACGGAATATATCTTCAAAATTTCATTTGAATTGAGCAAGCCGTTATGGAGAAAACGATGACACAGACAGACAGACAGACAGACAGACACACAGACTTCCACCCATAAATATATCTCTTCCTTATGGAAGAAAAAATGGACACTGCACTAATAAAAGATACTTAACCCCTCAGTTCATGTCATACCCATCTTGCATTGATCAATCTAGTAAGGGTTGGGATTAATAGTTCAATGTAGTAAATTTAGATTCTTTAAGTTATGCCTCAGACCCTGCTCCCCCCCCCCTCCCCCAACTTAATTGGCCAAAATTGATAATTGTTTCAGACAGCACAATCAGTAATACAGTGCATGTAATACTAATATGAATACAAAGCTAGTATGTAGTGAGAAAAATGCTTCTTTATTGATACAACTGCTTCTACAAAATAAATTTTTGAACCACCCTCTTTACAAATCAATTATTTGAATCGCTCCCACTTACCTCATTCAAGTCTAGTATGATATTAATAGAATACTGTAAATAGCTGCCATTTGAAATTAACATCTTTGAGAAAAGTTGAGGACAATGTGCAAATAATGGTTAAACATGTAGGAACATAGCATCTTTTCATTTGATGTGATGTGGTGTCGATGAAAATGAACTACATGTATGTGCCTTTTGGTACAATACATCAAGCTGTATATGTAAATCTATGGAACTTACCCTAGAGTCAATCCTACACCACACACTGCATAGAATGACCCCCACCATACAAATAAATCTCTGCCTCTAGCTATCTGCATTGCCATTTGCCTCTCCCTCATCAGGTTCTGCATCATCAGCTGTCTTTGCAGCTACAACAAATAAAGACAAGAATGAAGAACAGTGAGTCAGCTGTACGACAGCTACACATTAAGCTAGGGAGTTAGGGTTATGGTTGGGTAAGAGTTAGGAATAAGGTTACACTCCAAATGGATGGCCCCTTTTTACTTTCTGTAAAGGAAGGTTATGTTATTTTTATATTTCTCATTACCCGACTGACCCTAATTCTTCAATCTCTTCAAATAAGAAATTAGGATTAGACAAAACAAAATCACAATGTCACAGTCACTGATTGTAAGATGGCAAACCAAAAACTACATATATGAGTGGAACTTATCGTTCATTACTGAAATTCAGGACCTTTAATAAGACAAAAGGTTCACAGTTTCCTTTTGACTTTAATTGTCATTTCTAAGTCAGAGACTACTAAAAGTACAATTATGAATTTAAAGTATCACCAGCATGTAGTATATATAAATTTACAAGTGTTACAACTTTTAGATTTAGTTTTATCCAACTGTTCAATTCAAAGCGGCCATATGGATGAGGGGTTGGTATTTATTTTGGATTTTTAATTCATAAAACTATTTTATCATGAAGTCCTACTTGAAAAATCAATGTGAAACAACATATGCCAAGTCACTGTTTGTAACTCAATAAATTTCAAAAGATTAATAAATGTGTAAAATATTTGTTATTGTACGTACAATAACACACTTTGTACACATATTTTAGCATTTTGCAATATATTGAGTTACAAATGCAGACTTTGTATATGTTGTTTCACATGGATTTTTCAAGTAAGAAGCCATGATAAACTTATTTTAGAGATTAAAAATCAAAAATAAATACCAACTCACCGTCCATTGCCCCCATTGGTCACTTTTAAGGTGTTATGATGAGAAATAAAGAAATAATAGGGCCACCCTAACTACAAATAATCTAGTCTTGGTTACCCAGAACCATGTAGGGAGGCTATCCTTCTGACAAACCCAAATTAGGTATTATGGCAACTACAAATAATCTAGTCTTGGTTACCCAGAACCTTGTAGGAAGGCTATCCTTCTGACAAACCCAAATTAGGTATTACGGCAACTACAAATAATCTAGTTTTGGTTACCCAGAACTGTGTACGGGGGCTATCCTTCTGACAAACCCAAATTGGGTATTATGGCAACTACAGGTAATCTAGTTTTGGTTACCCAGAACTTTGAAGGAGGACTATCCTTCTGACAAACCCAAATTAGGTATTATGGCAACTACAGGTAATCTAGTTTTGGTTACCCAGAACTGTGTAGGAAGGCTATCCTTCTGACAAACCCAAATTAGGTATTATGGCAACTACAGATAATCTAGTTTTGGTTACCCAGAACCATGTAGGGAGGCTATCCTTCTGACAAACCCAAATTAGGTATTATGGCAACTACAGGTAATCTAGTTTTGGTTACCCAGAACTGTGTATGGGGGCTATCCTTCTGACAAACCCAAATTGGGTATTATGGCAACTACAGGTAATCTAGTTTTGGTTACCCAGAACTTTGAAGGAGGACTATCCTTCTGACAAACCCAAATTAGGTATTATGGCAACTACAGGTAATCTAGTTTTGGTTACCCAGAACTGTGTAGGAAGGCTATCCTTCTGACAAACCCAAATTAGGTATTATGGCAACTACAGATAATCTAGTTTTGGTTACCCAGAACCATGTAGGGAGGCTATCCTTCTATTCTGACAAACCCAAATTAGGTATTATGGCAACTACTGGTAATCTAGTTTTGGTTACCCAGAACCTTGCAGGAAGGCTCTCCTTCTGATCACTTACGATTAGGTATTACCACAACTACAAATAATCTAGTCTGGTTATCCAGACCACTACAAGAAGGCTATACTTCCAACGCACACTGAATATTCATGACTCCTAAGTGCTAATTTATGTTGTTAATTTGTATTTTATAGTTTCAATGTAGTGTTTATCAGCAATTGTATGAAATTTATGTGATATGAAATCATGAAATGACTCTCCAGAAACCAAAATTTATGAAAAAACTTTTATTTCCTGGATTGGTGTTGTCCTTCAAAGCTGCTCTCACAGAGGTCAGAGGTCAGAGGTCAAAGGTCAGAGGCTGATTTCACATTGTGCAAAAATAAACTTACCCATTTATAATATGAACTGTATAGTAACATACCTGCATTTTCTGAGTTTTTAACATGAAAGCTTGATTCTTTTCCATCTGATCATCCATGGTTTTACCCATTGACTCGCTCATCATACTCATTGGATTACCCATGATGTACAAACGGTATCGGCTTATGGCTCTGTAAAAAAACTTTAAATATATAATTAAATTAATATACGTCTAATATTCATACCCATGAACATTAATATCATTTCTTAACCCTTAAAAAGGCTCACACCCTATTTTTAAGATGTCACTAGAAACCAAGGTATTAAAGTGAAAATAGTTTTCTTTGTTCAGTGGAGAAATACAAGAGGCTAAAAGGACTGTGTCACTATATGAGTTCATAGACACTCATGATCCCAATGTAAAACTGGGACCTGTCGCACATTTATGTGTGTGTAAATAGATCATATTTGATTCTTTTGTATGTCAACATTCCCCCAGCAGTCTGCTAAAGGATTGTATTCATACAATTTCTGTGTTATTATTGTATGCTTTACCATGCTGGCTTTAGGTATGTTGTTATGCATAGTTACACACCAGAAAATGACCAATCAATCAATCAATCAATCAATCAATCAATCAATCAATCAATCAATCAATCAATCAATCAATCAATCAATCAATCAATCAATCAATCAATCAATCAATCAATCAATTGAAGGGACCTACTTGTAGGCAAGTGTGAGTGATGTTTAATTCTTGTGCTAAGAAGTCTAAGCAAACTCACTGGACACTTACTGACAATGGGTCACTGCATGCTGTGGTATATGAATGGGATAAATGTCATCATATTCATGTTCAAAGCCTGGGTCCTGGGGCAAATATTCATTAATAGTAATAATACCTCACTGGATTAGTGAGATATTAAAGATGGTGTCCCCGGATGATGACGTGTACTACACGTACGGATTACTATATCAATGTTGACATGGTATCACAAGAAGGGGTCACAGGGTAGGTGAGGGGCTTTGCAACATGACTATGCAAATCTCATCTAGTGTGGGGCACAGGCACTTGTTTTCCGAAATCTGTTTCAGAATACGATAACATATCGATAATGTTGTGATACTTGGCCGATAATATATGTATTATGTAAGGGGTAAAAATAACGCGGTATCCTAGGATCTAGACACCCGTGTTAGTATTTTATCCCCTTTCATATAGCATCGGCCAAGTATCACAACATAAGTATATGTTATTTTATTCTGAAATAAATCTTGGGATACCAGTGCCCGTGGTGTGAGGGAACGAACATGATCGAAATCGTTGCACGGATAGAAGATAATTTACTCAGCTACATTTGCACGGACTCGTTGTAGTAGTAAACCATTACTGTCTTGTATAGCTGCTTGAGTTTCAACAAAGGAAATCGAAAGTAACTCGTTTAATTTGAATGTACCTGCGCCCTGGGGCAAGTAATGTCTACGGAAGTTTACTGCTGCAGTACTACTACTAGGCCTAACGTAGCAGGGTGCAGAAACGTTAATATATGATGGATATTGTGGTACATCGGTTACGCATTACACCTACCTTGACAGAAAGTTCGACCCGTATGATAATATGAATAGAATATGCTAAACAGAGCGTACAAATTGCAAGCCTGGTACGTGACTCTCAGATTGCTTCGAGGACGATTCCGTGACCTTACGTCGCAAATGAACGACCTCATCCGCTGACCTATACAACGCCCGCTATAGACCACGTTTGCAAATTGTTACAATATTTGCAGTTTTCGATTCATTTCTACTAGTATACTATACATGTAGTATAATATGTTTTATATGACTTTCGCTTTTACTTTTGTAATTTTTGAAACATTCTCCATGTCATAATATGAACATTAATGATGAATAATAAATTAAAATGAAAAATAGAGAAATTAACGAATGAATAATTAAAAGATTGATAAATAAATAAAGGAATTAATGAAGATTGATAAATAATTAAATAATTAAATAAAGGAATTAATGAAAAAAGAGAAATTAATGAATGAGCAATTAAAGATTGATAGATAAATAAAGGAATAGATGAATGAAAATTAGAGAAATTAATAAATGAATCGATCAAGGTCTACCGATTCCTGACACCAGCAAATAATCACATACGTCAAGAATGTTAATTTTTCCCCAACAATGTCACATTTTATTTAGAACGTGTGTCAAATAACCCTCAAACCAGTATAGTAGTCTGAGAAGTAACTGATACATTTCGGTGGGTAACACTAACATCTTGAAAAATAAATTAAACAGTGCATGCAACTGACAACGTATAGATAACAAGAGTCAATAAACTTTTATTTCGTTTAGCAGGACAATTCTAATGATTTAGAGGCTGAATATCCCATCATGAACAAGATCAAGTAAGTTATGTGACACACTTTAAATCAAAGCCAATTGCGGTGCCTCTTTCACAGAATTTATACGAACTGCCAACGACAAATCAAATTCTCACTATGTTTCTTTAATGTGAACCATGTATTCCAATATATACTCAGCATCCGAAACAAAGAAAAACACATTGATATATAAGCAAACAGATACACATACACCCAATATATATATATATATATATATATATATATATATATATATATATATATATATATATATATATATATATATATATATATATATATATATATATATATATATATATATATATATATATATAACTCGGTGAGTATCAATCTGCTAAGACAGTGCTCTATACCGCAGTGGCAGAGCGCAATAGTTTTATATATATTTGTGTGTATATGCGTGTACGTATGTGTGTGACTATTATATGCGTCTGTGTCAGGGTGTGTCATGAAACGTCAATTAATCCGCTAACACTTGTACGTGCCCGATTTCCCCCGGGCCGATTCCCTCATTACATCATGCTTTAGTATATGGAGATACTTTTAGTGGGCGTGTCTGCATGTAAATGCTACACGTGACCGTATGACGTCATCTATGAAATATGTACATTGCAACATCGTAAGAAATGTGTGAGATGACTGACACAGCCTGTCTTTACATTGTCATTACTGTTAGACCTATGTTGGTGGCCTATAAATTTAGCAAACAATAAAGTTGTCAATTATTGATTCTTTATCAATAAAATGTAATCTTACGTGATGTCACACGTGATAATCTAAGAGCCGTAAGAAGTAAAAAAAGAAGATTTTAATTCAATCCTAAATTCATTTTTGACAATTATCACTATTTTCACCAAAATGATACTTACTTTGAACATTAATCCCAATTTCTTAGACAAGTGATACATCTCAATGTACAAATACAATACATAATGTTTTCTGTCTCAACACTGTACATACAGGCAACATACATATGCATGGCTTACGTTACTTACCATATAGAAAATTAGAGATATGCATGTCTAGTCTATCTCTTTTACAACCTATTGTCTAAAGTAATTGTCCATATGAGAGAGAGTGAAACATCTTGAGAAAAAATCCACTGACGCGCAAAACTAATTTAAGTTTAAACCTCATTTACTGCTAGAGTAAATGACTGCAATATTGAAACATTATAAACAAAAAAAGCAAAACATTTGCATAAACTACTTTCGTGCTTAGCAAAGTTATTTTCTTGGCTGCAGTGTCTGGTGTCTGTATAGAGACTTTTAGGTGGTCAGACCAGGCTTGTTGGGTGTCTTTACTCGAAATAAACCCCATAAACGGAAACAATGGCGAAAAGTGAAGTATTTTTGTAACACGAAGTGGCAAAGGTATCAGTGTTAGAATCCCAAACGCATCTACTGACCATCTTCATACCCTGGTTTTTAAGTTCCCCGATCATAACATTGACAACTATCTTATGACGTTTAAAGTCCATACATTTTACTCTGTGTCGAATCACCTCACTTAGTTTAGAAGAAAGTGCCTTTGCTTCTTGTTGGTCGTACTTCACATCGTGTAGGTAGTGTTCCAGGGTGGATTCCAACATTACCTGTACTTGATACGGTTTGAATTTAATGTCTTCATCTGGTGTTGTTTTATAAGTGTTGGAATAAAATATTTTGCGACGTGCTCCGTTATTTTTCTGGTGAATATGAGTCATGGCTTTACCCCAGACAGATCCTCTGCGAGAAAGTCGACGAGCTGCCGAACCTATGACGTCAACAGTATGTCCACTATCTGACGACGCCGTTGATCTGTTGGATAATTTTCTAATCAACGGAGGGTGTCCGATACGGGGAAGCTGTGCCGACGAGGCATCGCTTTCGCTGCTACCACTAACCGATCCACGTTTTGGCTTCCCGCTGACCATTATCATTTTGGATTTGCCGTCTTTCCGGCGTGGTAGGAATGGCTTTGCGGGAGACGAAACCCCCTCTCTCAAGGACACTGGACTCTTGTCCATTTTCGGAACCGCCATTACCATCGTCATATCTAGCAGATTCTGAGATGCCTTTCTTCACGTGAAAGAAGTATCAAGTTCACTCCGTTTACTAATTTAGTCAAAATATCGGGATTCAACTTAGCTTACAAGCCCAGGTTCTTTGTCCGACCGTTCTGTATCTCTGGTTAATGATTAAACTGAAAGATGTAGTCCCGGTGTCACTATGACGACACACTAATAGTTTCTTTTATCCTTTCGAATTCGTATACGTTAGTATTTTCTTCGCTTCTGATTTCGTATGGCGACGTACGAACACAGTCACAGAGAAGCAGAAATCGTACACCAACACACGGCAACGCCTTGGCAAATCTTCAACAATACTCTGTAAGGTTTCTACGGAAAACACACCATTAACAATAACACAGGTTAAGAAGTCTCCACAAATCTCAGATTTCCGTCTTTCACAACGAAACAAGACCGCCAGGTTTCTGTCGCATTTATGAACTTAGTACTTTTAGTTCTCTTTGAGTGTCTTTTCTTTCTCTTCCCTAAGTTCTTCCCCTCGGGACTTGGCAGTTTAGCTTTGCTAAGGGTGGTATTTTTTTTAAGTAGGCGTCGTTGATAGGCGAAGAAAGTGTTTTCCACTGTCGATAACAGTATGGGTACAGTACTTGTGTTTACAACGAACGTTGCGCAGTACGTAGTCACTGTGTCACGAGTTGAATGCTGGCACAACGCCACGCTTCGTCGCTATTATATTGTGTTCGACGGAAAACACTATCGATTACTCGCTTGTAACGACTGCTTCCCTTTCATAACCCAATTACCCAAAATCAATAAGTTACGCCTAAAATCTATTATTTTTAGGTTATGAAAGTAGAAGAAACTTTATTGTACCTAATATGTCGATTAGAGCTGCCCATACAAGGGTTAATATTTGATCAGCTTTCACATACACGGCAATGTCATTTATGTCAAAATCATCGAATATAAATACATAATGAGAAATTCTATTGGACAGTGCATGTGACGTCATCGGACATGTTGTTTATCACGTACATAGGATTTTCAGCGGAAATGCGTGCATAATTAATTGTTTATTTGCGCCCAGTAGTTCTCGTCCACTCAGAAAAAACAACAACACCAGAATACCATCACTATGGTTATTATTGTTAGCTTTGGACTGGCTAAGTTTTTTCCATTTAAATAATTTGCTTCCGTGGTGTACAGAATATATTTGCCAAATCAAATCAAAACCATACCAAATAACATCAATATGATATAATAATAATATAATATAATATACCGTACTATTATAATATAATAATCAAAGTTCGTAATTGCTGTCGTTATTCACCATGCTCTGCACATCAGCAACAATGTTAAGAGGTTTACCACCACCACCACCACCACCACCACCACCACCACCACCAACAACAACAACAACAACACCACCAAATAAACCTCCATCACCACCACCACCACCACCACACAACCACACCACCGTACCATTACCATTACCACACCACCAACACACTACCAACAACACCACCGCCATCATCACCGCCATCATCATCACCACCACCACCACCACCACCACCACCACCAACAACAACATTAACAACAACAACAACAACAACAACAACAACAACAACAACAACAACCTCCATCACCATCACCACCACTTCCACTTCCACCACTACCACCACTTCCACCACCACTACCACCAGCTACCGCCGTCATCATCCCCATCACCACCATCACCATCACCATATCAACAACAAACAAAACACATAAGCAAATACACATTGCAGCAGCGGTAAAAACAAAATCAGCAGTACCATTTTCGGTATCGCGCCAACACTGAGTTCACTCGAGGTCTATATACCCCCCCCCCCCAACATTTGGATAAATTTCAATAATATATCACTATACAATTAGATACTTCTTTCATTGAACTTAGATTCATAATTATTAACAACTGATATCACACTTTGGAATCACCAATTGTACACAGTGAAACACAATGAAAATACAGTTAAATTTCCTGTCATTAATTACAATACAGCGTCATCTTTCATTTAGCTAATATCACTCGTGCTAAACATCATTTCATTTAAATTGAAATACAATTTATGGATTAATTTCCTGTTATTTATTAGAATGACGAAGCAATCAAAATAATTAAACATTGATTCTATGTACTCATCAAGGTTCAATTAAAATCCAAAGCTAATGTAGTGGTAAGATTTTTGGATGGTCTAATAAGTAAATATGACAGCAAACAATGACCATAGACTTGTGAAGTGATCACTATAGATAACCCCAAACATTGAAATAAGTTACAAAGTTGATGGTGTATATCTACTATTGGCTGTTGTCATAACAACCGACTCTAAACACAGAGTGTTTCTCGTCGCCGCCATAAAAACGTGGCATTATAACCACTGACAAAAGCTTTGCAAAGCGATAAATGACAATGTTTTGTGTTCATATGATTCGCAATGAGAGGCGGCAGGGTTCTTGTTGAAGATCATTATGGCATTTGCGTTCTTAACTTCGCTATTAAAATCGATCTATCGCTTCTGAGGTAAGGGAGCCTTCAATAATTACAAGGGGAGGGCTGGGGGAATGGGGGTCACATTTTTACCTCCCGTAAGGGTACGGGAGGTATTAAAAGGGGAATGTCTGTGTGTGTGTGTGTGTGTGTGTGTGTGTGTGTCTGTCTGTCTGTCTGTCTGTCTGTCTGCCTGTCTGTCTGTCTGCGTCATCATTTTCTAAAAATCGACTGGCTCAATTGTAATGAAATTTGGGATATATAATCTTTAGGGTAATAGCTAGACCTGATTAGGTTTTGAGCCAGATCTGTTAATGTTTAATTAGAGAAATTTGCATATTAATGAAATAAACTAATTATGCAATATCTTAAGACTGCATACTTCAATTTCAATATAATTTAGTATATTCGTTAAATATAACAACATACATTTGTCCTATAAAATTCGTTGATGTATCTTACAGCGTTAATGAATAATTTCCATAATTAATTATCTTACGACTGCATGCTTCAATTTCAATACAATTCAGTACACACATTAACCATAACAAATTGTATATGTACTATAATGTTAGTTGATGTACCTTACAGTGTTAATGAATAATTTGCATAATTAATGATTCTTGGTAATTAGGCTATATCTTACGACTGCATGCTTCAATTTCAATACAATTCAGTACATACATTAACCATAACAAATTATGTATGTCCTATAAAGTTAGTTGATGTACCTTACATTGTTAATGAATAATTTGCATAATTAATGATTTTCGGTAATCAGGCTATATCTTAAGACTGCATTAAGCAGTATCATACACTCTTACATACATTAACCTAAGAAAGCATGCTTGTCCAAAAAACAAAGCCTGTTACCATAGTTAGTTTAATGAGTTATTTGCATAATTAGTGATTCCCTTACGGGAAGCATTCAGTTTAAATCTGGTACAAATCTGTCCTAGGGGGAGGGTCATGATTTAGAAATAGGAAATTAGAGGAAGGTCACGTTTTACTTTCAAATTTCATTTTGTTGTCTAACTTTGTATTATTTTGTGATGTGGCATCCCGCCACTGTTGCCACTGGTTCCAAATCCCATTGCTACCACATCCCACTACTGCCCCCCTTTCCATTGTAAAGTAATATCATAACATGTTAGTGAAGTGGGGTGAATTAACATGTTGGTTGTTGCGTGAGGAGAGAAGCAGGTCGCACAGTAGTA
Organism: Glandiceps talaboti; assembly: GCF_964340395.1. NCBI lineage: Eukaryota > Metazoa > Hemichordata > Enteropneusta > Spengelidae > Glandiceps > Glandiceps talaboti. The sequence continues at coordinate 21,048,147 of NC_135554.1, forward strand.
AAGGGAGAACAGCGTGGCACGATATTTGGGACAATGTAGTGGAGTGGAGATGTTGTCGTCCCGAGGTTGTCGGTTGTGCGCTTATCTGGTCTTTTGGGGGTCTGTCCTAAAGCTCAGCAAATTAGACCCAAACACGGGTATAGATTTAATACAAAGACAAAATGACTGTCACTGTGGTGGTAGTAGTGGGAAACAACGTTAATGCCTTTGAAATTATCAATCTAGTGGGATCTTACTACAGAAAGGATTCCCTGTTTCTAGTAGGATTCGAACCCAGAACCTGCTGACTACTAATCTTGAGCTCTAACAAATACCACAGGGAAACATTAAAAAAAATAATAGAAATATTTGAACAGGGTGGATGGGGGGGGGGGGGTTATATTATATAATTAAAAAATATTGAGGGACGGTCATACCACAGACCGAGCTTGATTCCCCCCCCCCCCCCCGAAATTACTGAAGGCTCCCTAAGTTAACCAATCTCTGAAACGGAAAACTAAACGACTGGGTGACGCAAACATGAAATGTCGGTTTTCAGAAGAATATTAATAGTCTTAGATACGACATCCGTGTCACGCTATTAAATATCACTCATTGGTTTAGAAGCCTGATAGGACTGAACAACATGATATTTCTTACAGTCTACAGAATGAATAACGTATATTGTTTGTGTTTAAAAAAAATCTATTGTATATTGGAGTTATTCGTTGTATTTTCTCTTAACGTAGTAAACAGTCCGAACCAACAATGACATCATGAAGTCCAACGCGTACGAGGCGAATATAAAATCCATTCTAAATCATTCAGGTTTGGAGCTCAAATGTGCAAGTTTCTAGGTATGTCATAAATGCTATTGTCAAAAAGTAATTATGCGCAGGTTCAAATCAGCGGCAGACGTTCAATGCACTTTGAATCAATGTGTTTGAATGGACAACAGCTATTGCTCAGTGTTTACAGCAAACAGCTGCCAAGGCTGTGAAATATGAGCGTGTTTTGTCATGAGAAACAATGGCAGGTTGTTATCAGATATGCTTCTCAATTGTCTCACTAATATCGAAATCGATTCACTCCGATCAAGAAGTACCAAACACACCACAGAGCGAGTCGATGATAGGTTAAATAACAAGTATTGATATCCAATAGCTGTATAATGTTTGGTAATTACTATTCATCATTGTAGACAACAGTTGCCAGAGAACCAAATATTAAAACTTCTTTTATGTTGTTCGTGAATTACTACTAGCTATTTGTTGTGGCCGCATTTTACATCAACAGCTGGCAGTGAAAGCATTTGTTTGATATGTGTTTATATTAATTCGGTTTCACATGCTGTTTTCAGAACTTCTAATGTAGATATGTAGTTCCACTCAAGAGTCGAAACAGGTAAACAAATGAGGATATTCGGTTTTTATTTTCATTTATCGCGTATACTAAGTTATTTAGATAGTTTGATCTAGAAACATTTCTCTTCGAGTCCAAACTAAAGGACACGCAATAGAGCGCATACCCCCGCAAACGCTAAGCAGTTAATGAGTTCTAGAAATAAGCTAGTTATGCTATCTGAGAAAACCTTGAAGGGCGCTTTTAATGACTGGACCTCCGTAGTTGATACTGGTAATTCCATGATGCCATGTTGATTATATTTAGTCATGGCATAGACCGTCATTGAGGGTCTATGGATGGCATATCCACGACTGATATTTTATAAACATAAAATTGTTGTCGCTTTTCTCCCCCTTTTCTCTATCTTTTTAACCCCCCCCCCCCCCATGTTCATTCTTCACATTATGTTCAGCTATTTATTCTTGTCTACTTTCGACCATCGATTGTACATTGCTAGATAATTTAGTCATGGGAAAGTTAACGTTTGTTGACAAGTGGAAGGATTTTTAGTCATTTTAGTAAAAATAGGCCAATAAACGGTAGCTTCATGATCCCGCACCCCTCATAAAATATCAAAATTTCTTTGAGTCCTCCGTGACTTTCTGGGAAAAATTAATCCCCCCCCTCACCCCATGAAAATCCCCCAGGTCCTTGGTAGCTCAAAATAAACTTGCGAATGAGTGGCAACTTCGTGTCTGACCTACATGTAACTTCCTGAAACCAAATGACTTGTGAACAGCGCTCCTAGTGGCCAAATAATGAAATTTTCTTATCTTTCCTTTATCAAGATTAATGCTAGGGATGTCGAGATGAAGGAGTATTCAGGACAAGGCATATATTCTTCATATGTAAATGAAAAGTTTTTAATTTTATGTAAGCATTTTTAGTTTAATAAAGAGCTTATTAATCTAGGCTGTGCTACTTTGATGTTACCAAAGATATCGTTACCATGGCAATACAGCTAGCTATAAATCCATTTTATGTGGTGACATGTGTGTCATCATTTTCTCAAAAAGGGATGGCTCGATTCAAACGAAATTTGGTACACAGATTCTTTAGGGATAGTGGCTAGAACCGATTTGTTTGGAGTAAGATCTGCGCGAGAAATTTAGCATAAGATGTGTTCGGCAAATTGTTCCAGTGATAGATGTCCCCTGTTTAGATATGGTTTTGGCCACATCTTATTCTAACCGTTGATGGCGCTCTGTACACTTAACCTGATTGCATCACAACATTCAAATTTCACATAACTTGATAACTTGTAACTTGATACAAACATGGATCATGATACAGTGCGTGTAATCTATATGAACTTGCTTTGTATCTTTCAATTTTAAGGGATCATTTGCATATAAATAATGTTACTAGCAATATCTTTAAGAATACAAGCGTCATACTTTATATTTTAGTACATACAATGATGATAACAAAACAAAAATGTCACATAAAGCTCGTTGATGTAGTTTTCACTTTTTATGAGTATTTTCCATATTCAATCATTCAGTAAGGCCTAAAAAAAATAATTGTTTGGTTCCAGTTACCCAACCCCACCTAGCTTTTTACTGCCGACCTGGCCTAAATTTTTTTTTACGTATTCGAGAAAAAAAATTATAATAAAATCGCAAAAATTGTGAAGTCTCATAAGAAATAGTGGATGCGGAAAATGACATCAACTTAAAAAGACAAAATAAACATGTTCTTCCAATCTGTAATGGCTGTACATATGATAGGAAGAAATAAACAACACAGAGACCATTTGGAAAACAATCACTCACACATAAATAAAATATGTCGTAATCGGAACCTCACAATTTTTTTAGGCCTAAGCTTAAAATTTGATAAGATTTGATGTATAGACGATAACAAAACACGTGTCGTATGAAGCTCGTTGATTGGCCGAAGTCAATGAGTCATTTGTATAATTAATCGTTTTTGGTAAATAGGCAAGTGATACTGAAAGTTTCAAATTTCAAAATTCAGTACATACGTTGATACAACAATGCTGAAAATCACACACTACATTCCCATAGTCTGGATGCCAACGTTGTATCTAATCATCTCTAAAGAGAGATCTTAAGATTCGATAAAGGATAGCACTAGGCTAACATTCCCATACACACGGTATACGGCAGCCATATTGGATTCTATTTTCCCATACACACGGTATTCGGCAGCCATATTGGATTCTATTTTCCCATACACATGGTATTCGGCAGCCATATTGGATTCTATTTTCCCACAGAAACAGAAATTGTTCCTGGCATAAATCATATCATCCAATTTACGCTTTTATTGGAAAATTCACATTATTCATCTTATTATGACTTTCGCATACAAATTTGCACATGGGTTTTTTCCAATGAGCTCAGTTTATAAGCAAACTAGTCTCTTTGGCATATTTCAATCACCATCTACACTATGAATAAAAAAGAATCTCTCTTGATTAAAAAAAAGCTTTATTGAAATTCCTTCTAGCCTATGACTAAACCAACCTATTTTGAAAGTTGATCAGAATAGTATAGTATAGGTCATCAGAGCTACCACACCATCCCATATTCGTTGCTAGGGTGCTATGTCTCCGTTGCTAGGGTGCCATGCAGGGTTCAGCAAATGCTACATGTCTTCGTCGTATTAGACCGATCGGAGGCATATTTACAGTGTGAATAAATGTGTATTGCGGGTGTGACGCATTATATAATGGGAAGTAAGTCCATGAGAATCAAACTTGATGGTTATTTGAATATGTTTGAAAAAATTTCCCACCTAGAGGCAATCGTTGACTTCATGGCATACTATTCAGACAACCAGGGGTTATACTTCCACGAGACAACCAATTCAAAATAGTAGTTGGTATTTTTTTGACATCGATAATCTACAAGGGCTTTTGGCCCCCTTTTTATCTTTGTTTTATTGGCGATGTTGTCAGTCGTGTGACAATACCTGATACCGACTATTGATATAAACCATCTCTGACAATGCAAATACTTGGCAACAGTAAGACTGGAGAAGGCATGTGTTTAGTGCTGTCAAAGCGAAAAAATAGGTCAACTCAAAATGTAGAATATATCCCTTCTTGATACTACTACCAACACATGGCCACACACCACAGTCTTGTAATACGACAACCGTTCTAGTTCTATGCTATTGTTCGTTCATGCAATCAGTAGTTCAGAACGTGAATTTTTTCGGATTGTGAACGATAAAGCGGACGACACCATAAATTCTGTTTTGGAATGAAGTAGTGTGCTTGATCTTTAGTACCCTGTAACTAGTGAAGGAACTAAAGAAACTATTTATCATTTGTCATGTATGCATGCTTGTCAATACATATATCTTGGCATGTTAATTAAAGTGTTCCATGTTGTAAAGCGTAGTTGTAACTCTCTCTTCACACAACTCTTTGACAATATACCCAATAATTTGGTGGTCTTTGTGACTACATTTCTTCTGTGAAATGGTAACTTTTGTCATTATTTACTACACTGAAGTTTTCCACACCCCTGTACAACAACATCTTTCGATTATAATCTAAAATATAAATAATACGTCCTAAAAATTTCAGAAAAAAGCAAAGAATTAGTGCATAGACTTATAGGGACAAAAGCTCATACTCAAGAAGTTGATAAATCGCGGTGATCTGGTAACTAACTAACAGTAAGTGCAAAATAAGTTACGACATGCAATCAACACAACATGTAACATTCAATGAGGCTTATGGAATACCTAGATAACAACAATGTACAACTCTTATATTGTCATGAACACTGGTACTCGAGGCCTCTTAAATTCACAACCGTGAAGGAGGTACACATATATAAATGAATAGAAAATAAATTAAGGCACGTGGATTAAAATTTCAAAAGAGGGAAAAAAGAACCATTGTATCCACATACACGGTGGCTGAACCTTGTTTGCTTACACCATTTGTCTGACGTGTTTGCAGTCGTCTGACGAATCGTTGTCATCGTAAATGTTAGCTCAACGAGGTAAAACTGACAACAAGTATGTGTAATGCAATTTACACCAAAACTCGAAGTTGAAAACACTTCATGAGTAAACATACATGCCACCAATAAGCAACGACTTGTGACATTGAGATCTGTACCACCAAATCCTCAAACGCCGCCAGTACTGCAGCTCCATTATATGTTATCATTTTACCCAAGTTTTGGCGGTGCCACCATGGTAACAGCGATGTCAATAGTCGTTTCTATGATAGATGGCAGCTACTACTCAGTATAATGTCTGATTATCGTTGTTGACTATAAACACAAAATAAACACTGGCAGCACATGTTAATCTAAGGGGTTGCGGTACTTCACACATATCTCGGCAATATCTGCTTAACCCGCTATGCCACAATTTAATTACATTTTAGGAAAGAATAAACCCTACACCAACTGTCTGTCTGTCTGTCTGTCTGTCTGTCTGTCTGTCTGTCTGTCTGTCTGTCTGTCTGTCTGTCTGTCTGTCTGTCTGTCTGTCTGTTTGTGTTTGTGTGTATGTGTGTATGTATGTATGTATGTATGTATGTATTGTATGTATGTATGTATGTATGTATGTATGTATGTGTATGTATGTATGTATGTATGTGTGTGTGTGTGTGTGTGTGTGTGCGTGCGTGCGTGCGTGTGTGTGTGCGTGCGTGCGTGCGTGCATGTATGTATGTATGTATGTATGTATGTATGTATGTATGTATGTATGTATGTATGTATGTATGTGCTACATTAGTGAGTAATTTTCACGCTGATTTCGTCTGTTATAGCCAATTCTCGCTCCATTTACTGTGGCAGGGTACTCCAACGTAACATCATAGTCTGCCTATTCTTAGTAAATACATCACTCTGGGTACAATGATCAGATTATGTTATGCTTCAAATGACTGCTTTAATAGTCAAGAACCATCCTGTAACATGTTGTATCTTGTGTAATACTGCCGTATTTTCCATTAGACACCAACTCGTCATGGCAACGGTTGACCACATTGGTGGCCATTTGTGAAATTTCCCTAGCGAATAACGAGTACAATGGATCGTTCCACATGGATGCACTGTAAAGATCAAACTATGACTTGGCATACTTCAGTAACTCCAAAAAAACCCTGAAATGTGGTGTTTCTCTTTCCCAATTATTTGTGGTACTGTATTCATATGTTGACTTACTATTATTGTTGCGTACGTCGAATCTAACTATCAAAGGTATTGCTACAAAATAAACCACGAACCCATCTTCGATTACATTCAGACACTCTGCTGCACATGGGCTTAAGATACCGGGTATTTCTTTTCATATATTAAGACCTCAGACAGTCAGGGTCTTCGTTGGATTCATCAACAGTAAACTTGGTTCCAATTTTTGACAAATTCTCCACAGTGTTTTGCGTCATCGACGATATAACTGATCATACGGTAGAAAAAAAACGATGTTTCAAAAATTCAAACCGATCCAGTTGTTCACATGTGTTCTTGTCTTCAACCCTACACCACTACGCGTCCATATATGTGTGTAGTTCATGCTAACTTGGTTAACATTTTAAACTGTAGATACTACACACAGACCAATTCTACAATAATTGGCAAGGATTTAATACATATATGACAATTATACATCTTAGCATAAAATATTGCTTCGCTGTTCTCAGCAGTTGTCATAGCAACATTTGTGATATTTTCGTTAAAGTCAGTACACATGTATTACAAGGGAAACATCACACAACATATAATTATTGCAATATGCCTGTCAACATGGACCTGATTGAATAAGTACGTGTGACACTAGGAAAGTAGTTCTTAATATTTAGAAACGTACTAGTTTAGTGTCTTTCAAATTTGAAATGGTATATGTTGGCCCTGGGCATTCTCATAAACCATTTCTTCCGCGACACTGCGAAATAACGAAGAAACTGTGGTTTAAGACGTTGGCCCATTGAAGGTAAAACAGGAAGAATGGCATCATGTACATCGCTCTAGCTTGACTCATAGCAACCATTATGACACATGGGCGGATTTCGGTCCTGGCAACCTACTTGTCAGTTCACATAAATCAACAAAATATCCCAATTGAATAAAGACATAAAGTAACAATGGAAATATTTTAGTTCTACCGCGTCATAACTCATTAAAAATCGTTTAAGAAAGATATACGAGTACAGGTGTTTCAAATATGATAGGGTTATTTTCATTGCTAAATATGTACAGTTCTACCATATTCATATATTTAATGTTCGTTGGTTAAAAGTTGGATGAGTTTGAAATTAAATATTAAGTACACTTGACAATGTGACAATCTCGAGTCAACTGAAATATTTGATCGAAATGACATTAACGCTATGAAAAGGCTCTACTTCAGTTATTAATGAGTTTATGACAAACGCAATTAATTATATAAATTTCGACCAGAGCCAAGCTTGAAAAAAATGAAATGTTCGCAGTCGTGGTAACCATGTGTGTCATTCGAAGTAAATGCCATACACTGTTGCTACGGCAAAGATTGAATTGTTGGCGAAGGTTGCCGAGGCGTAATTGTCCTGACCTGTGTTCCAAAGACACCGACTTGCCATCTCAAAACCTTGGGACTGTACTGCCCCAACAACAACATGTACTACAATCTTGTGGCGTTCAAAATTTAAGTCCTTCACTCTGGCCTTAATGATATCGGTGAGAGTCCTTGTCAGCATACCAGCAGACGACGCCCCGTAGCATTCATCTTCGCAATGATGTTCCAAGACTTCTTCGATCACTTTTCGGACTTTATGCACTTGGAATTTCTGATCTTGATCCGGCTCTGTTTTATACGTGTTGTCCTTCTTCATGTCTTTCATTGCATGTCTTTCACGAAGTATCGCGAGGGCCATAGCATGGCTTCGAAAAGCTCCCGGACCGAGTGAGTAGCGGGGTCCCATTCCTGGAACAATAACTGACGACAAACGTCGTTGTACACGAGACATCCGACGAGCTGGTCCCGCCGTTGCGAGTCCGTCTTGTTGACCTATCACAGCGCTGGTTTCATTACTAGAATGTGTCGATACAGACGGTCTACGGAGAGGCTGGTTGTCGCTTGATCTCGACTCCATAGTTCAAGTTAAGTTCTGGTTCCTAGATACGAGAGACCACGACAAGTAGCTTTACGCTCCGCTAGTTTGTGTATATTGTTGGACGATGGCGAAGCGTTCGTAAAACACAACCCTAACGATGATCGAAGTCTTCCTCACTGACCACCTGTCTGGTATAAATTACGTTTTGTCTACCGAAGTCTTGCAATGTAGTAGAGTAGAATAGAATAGAATGTAAATACGTGTATCCAAGTGGGTAGTCGTCGACCTTGCGTCACAACAGGTCAGTACCTACAAGTATGCTGTTCGTAAATGACAGCCCTCGTGATAAACACACGGCCAGAATCTAAGACATGTTGGTCATGCCCCTTAGGACAATAAATTTATGTTCAGTTCACCTGAAAGAAAATACATGAACAAGGTATATCAAAGCAATACGAAGCATCTGTCATTTGAATAATGACATCAACGGCACTGAATTCATGTACAAACAGCTGTTTTTGCGTGATTTTGTACCAGAGTGTGTTTTTCTGCCTTAAAAAAATTCAAAAACTTGCATGTAAGCCTACAATGTCAAAGTCATCAATACTGGATAATTTAGGTTTCAGAAGATGGCCGAATTCTACGATTAAAAATTTCAAAGATCTCTAGCTCTTAGCGGAAAGCGTCAGTCTGAAAATCAGTGTCAAAATAATGGGGTGAAAATCATCGAATGTAGCTTTCATTGGTTTTATCTCAAGTGTGGTCTCGAATTGGTATCTACAGTTATTCGGGGGAGGGGGGGGGGGAATGAACACTTATTTGCTTCACCTTAGGTGGCACAGTGTTCCATATTTTTAGGTGGCACAGTGTTCCATATTTTTGAAAAAAAAAGAAAGAAAGAAAGAAAGTCAATTTATTTGCAATCCTATATATAGCTCAGAGTGAATGGGGTCAGTATTAAGTAAATAATGGATAATAACGGATGGCAACCCACCTTACAAATTACACTAAGGACGTCATTTCACCTCTATCAAGGTCAATACTGCTAATCTGTTTTTCATTGTATAAATTGTTTGCTTTATTCATATATAAATCCATGTCCTCTCAGGGGTACTGTTAAAGAACAGTTTGGCATTCTTATTACATCTAACACAGCAACTATGGTATGCTTAATAGGTGTACGAATTGCCCACCGTCCTAGTTTCACGACACTTATACTGAAATCCCTAAGCCAGGATTAAAGTACACTATGTGAAGTACCTCTATACCGTAAATTGTTTGAATTGTTATTACGCTGGTTAGGATATGTATGTTTTCACGGCTGGTTGTCTATTCATAACAACGGCAGCTTAGCAAATGGCCTGAGGTAGTTATCGCTCAAATTGTACGGCGATAAAACGGCGGTTGTTGCTGAAATGATCAAAAGGTTAACTCGTAACAATTAGGTTAGTAAGACACAATGAATTTAAAGGTTTTTTTTCTTATTTTTATTTGTTTTTCTTTTTGTTTTTTTTGTTCGTGGTTTGGGACTAACTATATAGAAATACCAAACGAGCGACACAAAGTAATGGAAAGGTTCCTTTCTGTCAGGTAGCAAACATAGTTAGAGACGCAATAAAAATAGGATGTATACTACAACAACAGAGCAACAACAGACTATAAACTCCCCAATGCATGAATTTATTACATTATAAGTTCATATATAACAAAAAGACCAAATTGTCAACATAGAGTGTTTGCTTTTACGGAGCGATGGACGCATGTTTTCAAATTTATGGTGGCGTCTGAAGTCGCCGGACAAGTACATTAACGACTTTTTCGGACAGGTTTCGGTCAGTTAATCATCTCATGCATTCCGTTTCACTTCGTTAAATGTGACGCATGCTTAAGAATATGAACTTAATAGTTTAACTGTTTTCGAATAACATTTCAACATTTCCAGTTAAGAGGACAACTTTTGATGTGTTTAACTTTAAAAGGGCCATGGCACAGACTGTAATAACTTACGTTCCCGTTTCGGCTGACACCAATGCTTAACATACAATATTATACTTAAAGTCTGGGTTTACACTGGATAATCGAGTTGATATTTAATTATACACAAACTTGGAAATAAAAATAGTGGTGGATTTCTTATTTATTGGTAACCAAAAAATTGTGTCATAATGCCATTTTTTAAATATCGTATGTACAGATTTCTGATGGGAGCTGTACCAGTTGGTAGTTTCTAAGATACGACGACATTGTTGCAATGCCATCAGCTATCAGCTAGCTACCACTCCCAAGAAGCCTAATGGGGGCTAAACAATCTTGAGTCTATACCAGTGGATAGTAATGATTTAGCAGGTTTTAGTATACGTTAAGTTTGAATAACATATACAAGGGTATCTGGCTAGGGAACAAACTTAATAGTATAACCATGAAGACCCTGCATGTACGTACTCATCTAAATTCACAAAAACTTGAATTATTAGCACATTCTATGAACTGTTAATTGCGAGACACACACAAACAACAACAACAACAACAACAACAACAACAACAACTGCTCACATATATATATATATATATATAGTTTTATAAACTATTACGCTCTGCCACTGCGGTATAGAGTACTGTCTTAGCAGATTGATACTCACCGAGTTATATATATATATATATATATATATATATATATATATATATATATATATATATATATATATATATATATATATATATATATATATATATATATATATATATATATATATATATATATATATATATATATATAAGCTGGAATTATGCGCCGGGATCCCTCAGATATATTGGTTGGATATTTCCGCTGAGAGATACATACACGACTCACTATAGTGAAACTTTAAGTGTGGTTCCCTTAGTTTTATGGCTTGTATATGCCAAGTATACAACTCCAATATAATTTATATTGTGAACAATTGTCAGTTTTGCTGAGTTCATGCGCTATGAGAATTTGAACACCTTTTGTTCAGTTTCAATCGCGAAAAACGAAAGACGGAGTAGATAAATATGAGAACTCTTGAGGGCGCCATTACAATTTCGTCCCTTTACCATCATCGCATCATTATTATAGCACCTTACGACGTCAAGAGGACTTTGAAAAATGAATTCACAATATGATCATATATGTTGTGACATGACATGACATGACATGACATGACATGACACTACACTACATTACGCGATACAAGATGACGTAATAGGACGAATTAGGGAACAATGTTTCATTTTATGATGATTTGAATATGATGAAATCGTAAAAACGTCAATCTAAAAAAATATATATTGATTCTATGAATTCCATTTTAAAATAAGTTACTGTCGCTAGTCGTTCATGACCTAAGTTTGAAGATATATAGACATACTGTATGCAAACAGAAATTCTGTCTTAAGTGTGTATGAAATCGGATCTCTATCTCGAGATAGAGTGGTTTAGTATGTACATGATGTATGAATTGCCTGATTAACAAGATATATACATATCCTAAATTTGTTTAATTTCCAGTCTCCTGGTTTTTGTCAAAAATTATCATCGGAGACTGTCTTCATGGAACTTGGAAGAATGTTGTTCTTTGCGATGAAAAAATGAATAAGTTGTCAAACAAATCATACCTTGCAGTGTTAGAGAAATGTCTCTAATGGTACAGCTGATCGTACGAGGGCGATGTTATGGTTCAACTCACTCGCAATGGCAGGGATCTCGTGACCTTGTGGATAGGATGATAGGATCGGTTTCGATGTTATCATTTTCTCTTGCGCCCTCAGCGTTGGGATTGAGATGCATAAAAAGCATTGCGAGCCTAGAGGAACGAGAAGAATTTACGGCGGGTGGAGGGGGTATTTCTTGTCAACACTTTTCACTTCTCCTCCTTAGCATGCTAAAAATTTCATGACCCCCAAAATGAAAAGTTGAATATGGTCTTCAATATGATCCTCAGTTATTTAGCAATTTTCCTCCTTAATACATATTATCTGGTCCTTGTCAATGAATGCTCTTGGAGTATAATTTTTTTCAAGGAGCCACAAATAACAAGCACAGTATTTCAAGCCACCTTCTCCTTAAAAACCATAAGACTTTAAGAACCCCCACCCCCATACATACACACAATTTGTATCACCATTTTTTTTCTTGGCCTTCCATTTTCTGCTCAGACTTCCTTTGCCGCCATAATATAAATACTACCCATCCCTAATGATATGCTGATAACTCCCAACATATGGGAGAATATACGTACCATCAAGTTTTATCACCGAGACTGATACGCTTTACGTAATCACCTTGGGCCTCATACTAAGATATTAATTTTCTGGGCAAATGAATAATTTAATCACCCAATTAGCATACATGTGAAGGACTATGCCGACAACCACTTGTTAGATTCAATTAATGGGCGATGTCTTGGTGATCATGTGTCTTCAACTTTTACCTCTACGTTTGCTCGCTATTCCATCGGCAAATAACACGTATCACCATATCTGCATTATAGTTGAAATAATAAAACCGTGCCAATGCACTTTTCATCGTTTATGTTGTGGTGGTGGTGTTGTAGATATGTTTTTAATTGGTTATTGAAGCAGGCATTATAACCTACTTTGACGTCGACCGGTACGTATATCAGAGAAAATAAAGTTATTGTGAAATGTGTATTAATCTTCCGAGTCATGGCTCTTTGTGAGCACATGAGGTCTCTGGAAAATGTCGATGTTACTGAATATTACATTGCCTGATGAACCAAAGGTGTAATCAAGGGACGAGGTATGCCTTCGATGATTTTCGAATCTTGTTCTAGGCATAGTTAGACATCTTATGAATTTTACTGACGCATGATAGCGCATACCCTGTGTGGGTGCGTGAGTGAGTGAATGCGTGTGTACACATGTGATTAAGTTTAATAGACAATTACAATATTATTATCGCCTTGGATTAAATCAATGCATTTAATAATTATATAATAGTTAAGTATTTGCGATTCAAAAGTAAAGTTTACATTTCGTAAGAAAAACATCTTCATTCACCATAAACGTACATTAGGAACTACCGTGATCACATTTGAAAAGACAAACTCTGTCAAAAGATGGCTGAACTTAGAAATCAACTTGAATCTTTGATAGTCGAAGGAAAATTGACACGAAATATAAAATATTGACTACAAATGTATGCAAATACTAGCTAATGAACTTGACGGATATTTGAACACGTTTGTTTGCAGTCACTTGGGTTGGCTTGGTAGTGACGTCACTCATTCATTGGTAATGAAGTTTTCCATATTCAAAAAACAACTGTGTGGTTTACCTATGTACACATCAGTCGTTCTCGTAGTCACGTGATATCAGTATTGTTATCTTGAATATAGGGGCTAGTCTGTAACTGTACAGTATAAATCACTATGGTTACCATGGTTACTTTGTTTCATGTTGAAATAGTCTAACAATTAACAATACAACAAAACCATGTTGAATCACGTTTAACTGTTAGAACATCACCAGGTATTTAGGAAGGATAGAATAGCACCATGGCATAATTTTTTGGGGAAACCAAATTTTTTTTATTCCATCGACCTTTAAATCCCATTTCAAAAGACAGGAAGGCTTAGAGAAGACTTCCTTTACACCGACTCAATCCTGAACGGAATGTGATAAATATATATCGATTCCTTAATTCATTTACTTGGCCACTAGCAGTAGAAATTACTACACTCCCACAACATCTCTTAAAAAGACAATTAATGTAGGTAAACGTTTAAGGATCTGAGTAATAGGTACTTGTACAAAGATACCATTGTATTGATGGCTGCTGTTAATTGAAATTCTGACAAGCTATATTCGACTACATACAAGATCGAATTACACGTAAGGATTATATCTGTCAATTTCACCAGATGAAATATCGTTGAAATGGAGACTGGATTTGAAAGAATTAAATAACTACACACATATCACTAAAAAGAGTTCGATATGATTGACAGCTAGTATGGGTGAAATTAACATAACAATTATGACTGACACGAACAAGTGTACTCGCGTTAGTATCCGGCTAACGCTACATTTAGTGAGCTGTCGGCTGAGGCACTTGGAGGTCGAGTAGCATACTTGAAGTGTACCCTTGTATATGATTGAAAGTCGTGGGGGTACAGTGTTTTCATTCCTCTTAATTGACACTGTCAACACCACAGTCTCTTATTTGTTTGTGAAACAGAAAGTCACTGGCTTTGCTGATATAATTCGCGTTCATTGTTTGGGTTGGAATGTGGCATTTCAATGAGCCGTGCCGTTATTCGTATTGGTAATCAATAGTACGATCGATGTTATTATTACACTGCTCAATGGGTTCTTAACTTCTACCTTACCCGGGTGAATGTGCTTGCCGGTCAATACCCGTTTATCAAAGCTCCCCCGTAGCTATGAATCGAATTCTCCGGTATTGTGATCCAAAGCCCCCGTTGAAGATGATTCGAACGAAAACACGATAGTCCATGCTGATTTTCAGTAGAATGATGAAATTGATTGAAAAGTGATATAATCAGCATCTAATGATTAAAAGTCGACGTTGTTCATTACGGAGAAATTTAAAAAGCACCGTAAAAATATAATAGCTCATTGTAAAAAATTACATTTAGCTTATGTTTACGCTAGGATGGCTGGTTGCCATGGATTTTATAGAAGAGCGCAAAACGTATACATTTTGTAGCTGGAATTGAATTCCAGTAATATGGCAAGAGTTGTGGAGTTGCGTCAATCTTAGAAAAGCCTTTGAAATTAATGTTGATGTTTTGAAATATTCTGTCAAGGTGGATTATCTACTCAAAATAGATGCCATACACCGTTGCAACAGCAAACAGAGAACCGTTCTTGTAGTTCGCTGATACGTAATCGTCGGTTCGTTCATCCCAGACACATCGACTTCCCATCCGCAGACATTGCTCCTGACACGAACCGATGACAACGAAGACGACGATTTTATGGCGACTGATATTCAGCTTTTTAATCCTCATTTTGATCACCTCTGACAAATTCCGCGCCAAGTTGTTAGCTCTTCCTTTGTCGTATTTCTCGCCTTGTAGTCGACTCTGGAGGATATCTTCCACGACATCCCGTACTTTGTGGCCTTTGAAACCAGTCTCATCATCTGGTTTCATCTTGAATGTATTTTCATATTTCTTGACAGGCGCTGGTGGTTTGTCCTTCACCAGGAACTTGTGTACGGAGTTCCACATGGATGGTCGCTTAGCGAGAAAGCCAAACGCAGGTTTAGGTCTGTCTAGTCCTCCGGTTGTAGCTGTGGCGTTCGAAGAATTACTGAGTTTCGATATGATGGATGCTGCTGACTTCTCTCTCGGTAACTGTTGTGGTTCCGAGTCGTTCTGTGAGTCACTTTTAGCTGCAGCTGCCAACGCGGCCATCATCTTGACGGCTTATATGTAGATTAATACAGAAATAATGAATGACTTCTTACAATTTGTGAGTAGGAACAATTTCACGTGTTCGTAGTTTCCTCTATAACATTCCAGCTGTCTGAACTGTTAGCCGATCGTCGTTTTGGCAACAACGTTGCCTCCTGCTGATTGTCACCTCGAACTCTGCTAGTGTTCTCTATAGTGGTCTGAGTAGCAATCAACAAATGAGTTTGTTATTATAGCGGTCTTCGTTGCCAGTTACGAGTAATCAATTATTATAATGCATTTTGAAACAAACAGCGAGAGAGGGCATTCTTTGTTATTTAAATAACCTTGAAGCAATAGATAAACAGATTCTATTCAAATAAATTTACATAGGAGTGACACGGGATGTTATTTGCTGGGAAAAGGGGTAAACTAACCCCCCCCCCCAATTTGCCTTGCACATGATGGTATGATAGTCTAGGCTTCAAGAGAAAATGAATTACTTCTCCATTCACTTCGATTCACTATATCCATACACCGTGACAAGTGCTTTATTACAGTCTCTCAATTATTAAAGTCGTTTTAAAAGTTAATGTTGTGAAATGCACCTACGTCACCCGTTCCAATTGCATATACTTAATGGGAACGTAACAGGTGTTGGGTCAATCATACCAGAATTAATCTATCTAACAGTGGAAAGGTTCTCGCGTGACTTAACTAAGGACATTTTTTTTCAGAAAGCTCAAGGCATTACGTAGAACCCTAAACGCTTCAAGTACTTTAGGGTTAAATATTTGGAATTTTTGACATGAAATATATTGAATTATCTGGTTTGAATGAGTATAATAATGATGTCTTGATGACGCAAGAGTGGAATTTGATATCGTCTGCCCTACTCTTTATCGTTGAGTTGGTCTGAAAACTGTTTTGAAGACTATCATTGTATGTAATAATTCCCCCTTTTCAACTACACGACTTGGTACTCAGACACGCCATTTGCGTAACATTAGTGGCACGACGTTTCCATGGTGACGACAGTAAACTATAGTCCCAAAATGAATTCTTTTGGCAAGCAGTAAGTCTTTGAGGCGATTTGTCTGACCTTAATAATTCTCTAGGTCGGGACAATGGAAGGATTATAGGCGATAGAAGGGTTTCCGATCGACTGAAAATCCGTCCCGCAAACCATATTCGTGCTAAATTGCGTCATTCAATTGCTATGATCGAAAATTCGTAGTTATAAAGAATGTCATTAATGGTGTCGTGAGTAGGTTGGTTGTCTGTTTTTTTGTTTGTCACAATAACCTATCGTAATTGATCTATATATGTATAATAGCTTTATGTTACAATGCTAATATCACTTCTCATTTGAATTCGCCACCATGAACAGGTACTCGGTATCGACTTTGTCTATCTTCAGTCTAGGCATCGAGACTAGCCCAGTAGTGTGTTGCCATGGCTACAAAGAACATATATCTAAAACGTAGCACGTCTCAATAAGTAAACGACGTTTAATAATTTCGTGGATACTGATATGTCTTTAGAATTGTTCGTATCAGTGAATTGTTTAAATTAAAGCTAACTAGATTGCAATGACACAAGCAACATGTGCACAATTACAATACTGTTTACGCCTAATAAGGTATATTTCATGGAATATATATATTACCAACAACCTCCAGTAAGGTTTACCCTTACCTCCAGGCATCAGCAGCAGGACAAATTTAACCATGGACGTTGGAGTGAGAAGATTTAACATATTAAAGAAGGTGTGGATATTTGCTGACAAATTCTACATTCTAACTTGCATGTATCACGTGTCTGTCTGTCTATCTATCTGTCTGTCTGTCTGTCTGTCTGTCTGTCTGTCTGTCTGTCTGTCTGTCTGTCTGTCTGTCTGTCTGCGTGTATGTCTGTCTATCTGCCAACCTAACTGTCTGCCCTGGCCCTAAGTTAACTAATTGTCAGTTTGTCTGTATTTGTGCGCGTGTGTGTCTGTGTGTAGGTCTATGAGAAATATTACCCCAAAGTTATCATTGTAATTGACTGAATTTTGACTAATTGACACAAAATGCTACATCAAATTTAGAGTGCACGTGATTTGCGGTTTAATATCATCAGTTTCAGGGGGTACTAGTATTGCCCGCGAAACTCAACACAGTACAAACACGAAGAAACATGTTTATTCTCTCTCTCTCTCTCTCTCTCTCTCTCTCTCTCTCTCTCTCTCTCTCTCTCTCTCTCTCTCTCTCTCTCTCTCTCTCTCTCTCTCTCTCTCTCTCTCTCTCTCTCTCTCTCTCTCTCTCTCTCATATCAATCGTTCTCTCTTTCACATATCACTGACCATATATGTGTGAAAGCTATCGATTAGTCCAAATAAAACAGACTATTAATAATATCATTCCGGTACCCGACGGATCCTGAGGGAAAAAAAGAGACGGTTACTTCTAATTCTCTTGTAAAAACCGTGTTTCCACTCCAGAGAGACCGGGTCATCTCGGCTGTAAGTTGAATTTATACCGTACAGTGACAGAATATGCAGACTAAGTGTGTCTACTTCACCTATAACTGCCTTCATGTACAAATGCTAGCCAACGTCTATGGACTGTATAGTGAGTGTCTTGCCCAGGCTTTGGGTTGATATAGCTGCAATCTCTCATAAATAAAAAAAAAACAAAGGTAAAATAAAATAAAATCCCCATCTGCCGACCCTATTTTCTAAAATCGTGTTATCAGAAACAAGTAATTTAAAACATTTTTTTTGTCTGATTGCCACCCCATTCTGAAAAATATTGTAGTTCCGATACGGATTTTGGTGAATGACAACCGAGGCATTTAGTAGTAGTCCCTACGGTCATTCTTGATTTGAACATAATCTGTAATTTGAAGATAAGCTATCCAAGGTTAACTAATCTGACAATACTGTAAATGACTAAACTCTCAGAATGCTTGGGTCACGCCTTTTACATCCAGTCACAACAACCTGTTGATTCGCACTCGCTTTCTGACGTAAACGCTAAGATTATAACGCCCTCAACAATTGTAATTTGAATTGTTCAGGTCCTTCGTCTTCTGCTCACAGGTTGTTGAGATAGCGAATTTATGAACCTCATTGCCCATGATTTTCTCGGACGGACGACACAAAAATAACCCTCCCTACATTAATTGCTACTTCAGTGAAGACAACTGCAGAACCAATCATGAACAAGCAAATGACATCTGCCCCACATACACACTTGCTCCATTAAAAGTACTAAATAAAAAGAACAGTAACTGCCATAAAAAGTAGATTGAGTGACAGGTTTGTTGAGAATTTAAAATTTAAAAAAGAAAAAATCACATCTTTGCAAAGATGTGAATTTTTTTTTTGTCCTGACCAGAAACAATTCCTTTTTTTTGCCAAATATAGAGAATTCATTGTTCATGGTTCAAAGCATCAATAGGAAAGTTGCTAAGCCACCTGACTAATAGTACCGTATACCATGTAGTTATTTTGGAATGGTAAATTGGAAATGAATGCAAGATTTCAAAATATCGCATTCTAAATGTGAATTTAAAATTGCTAATGCAGTTGATATTTTTTTCTTTCATTTTCATTGGTGGGGTTTATCGAATAAATCATGCAAGCGGATAAGAGTTTAGCAGTCAATGCATTGCAAAATATATGCATGTGTCTCTATGTACAAAATGAGTGACATTGGGATTTGATGTAGAGTCCTAGGTGTCGTTAATATTAATATACAAGCTTTACATCAAGTCAAACAAACAACACTGCAGACAGATTTGTGGCTTCACAAAATACAATTTATTGAAACAGAAATGGCAGCACTCTACTACTGGTAATACTAAAACTTGACAACCTATTGGAAATCACTTTTTTGGTATTGACTCATAACTTGGACATGTTCAAGCCTGTATGTATTCTTTAAACTTGTGTGTAGTATTACATGTACACTTACAAGTGAATATTTCATCATTTATTTTCAATATATTTTACACAACTTTTGTCAAGGCCTTTGATTTAAACTCTGTTGACTGTAGTCTGTAAGATGTGCCATGTCAGGGCACCCTTGTGCATTGGCAAATCCCTTTCATGGAAAAAGCAGACTGCTAAAGGTGAAACGACATGACATATTTTACAGTCTATATTGATTGATTGATACAGGCTATATTGATTGGAGGAAAGAAATTTCATATTCTTTACATACAAACTTGAACTCTGCCAGTGGGGGCACTGAATTCTTAATGGCGATATGACACTTTTGATGTGAGGGTGAGAAGTGTTTGGATATACGGCTGGTATTTTATTGGACATATTTCACTGAATCTGGGCTAGTTCTATACTACTTAAACTGATATAATTAATATGAATAAAGTCATTGCAAAATATTTGTTGCCATTTGCTGGTATAATGAGTGCTACGGTGGCATTCTTGTGGTATTTGCACAGTGCAATGTGTTGTTCTCTGTGGCCATGCAATAGAAAACATTGTGAGCACAAATACTAATATCCAGAGTACCAACACTCATTGGCACAGGATTCTATTATCATTATATGTTCATCCAAAACAGAAAATTTTACAAAACAGACAACTGTGCGTGATTATGTGTACATGGAACAATTAAGCCATATAATGCATTTTGCCTGTGATTTACAATATTTGTTGGACATATAACTTCACAACTCTTCCAATTTTATCACCTCTATTTCAACCCTTGAATGAACTCAATGCCTTTTTGGGCATGTAGCATGCCCTCACAAGACCATTATTTGCCATCATTTAACTTCATTGATCAATCAGAAAGTTCATTTGATATCAACATGATGTTAGTGAAGTGATAGCTTCATTTGGGAAGACTCGATGCACCAGCCATATCCACTTCCTAGGTAATTGTTTATGACAGCATGTCATCCCTGTTGGTTCCAAACTGAAATTCAAAATGTAGATTAATCATGTGGCTGTGTTCCTATCTAAGTCTACACTATGAATAACCCTATTGGTCAATATCTTCTGAATTGCTACCAATCAGATTAGTCATGTAGTGGCTGGCATGCTACATACATGGAAAACTTGCAAGTTCACTTAAGGGTTGCAATGGAGGTTATGTTAGCAAACAGCCTTGATGATTCAAGATGTATTATGTGATCAACCTTCGTGCACAGATGATAACAGCTATAAAAATCTTTACTCTTTGTTTCTAACATAGAATGTTCCTCAGAAATAGACTCTTAGATTTTTGCTGTTGCTTTTTTCGAGAAAACTCTAACCTATTCAGTTAAAATCAATAAAAATAATTCTAGGGTCACCATACAATTTTTTGAAATAGAGGTAGTCATTTTAGAATCCAATATGGCCGCCAAATCCAATATGGCGGCCACATACTGTTTTTAACTCTATGGGAAAATAAAGGTTTGATGATTTCCTTGCAAACAGGATGGTGACCCCAAAATTTCTTTTATTATTTCAAAAGGACCATGTACAAGCTTTCATATGGCAAAGTTTGGAGAGAAGAATTTTGATTTTCAGGAAAATTTGTCACTGAGACACATTCTGCCTTTAGAGATACACCACAAATCTTTTCAATGAATCTTACTGCAGGTAAGCATTTTCTGAATTTGCTCTGAAATGGAGGCAAGGTTTTGTAACATGATAATCCAACCATTTTAACAGTACACACTCTCTGGTAGCCATGTACTAAAATATTATTTTACTACAACCTTTTCATTGTCTTTTTAATACTCATCCAAACTGTCTACCACACTAGCAATCTATTACTTTGGAGAAAAACCAGATCTTGGGAGTTTGACATCTTAACTAGGTCTTTGATACTTTTCTGAAGTGGTGGAAATATACTATTTGTATGGTAAAACTGTACATAACTCTACACAGCCTACAAAACCATTAGCAGCAACAAGTACATAATCAAAAAACATTCGTACGATAGGGGTAACATTGATACAACAACCAACTTACAAACATTTATCCTGAGTTCCTGAGATCAATATATAGCAATGGGAAATTTTATTTCCTACAGCAATCTGAACAAATACAGCATTTGTTTCCAACTATTTTATTTCTCTTAAGTTTGATGGATTTTCTGAACAAAAAAACTGATAAACGTAATGTTAGGGTATGTTTTATTCCATATATTTTGTTACTCACAGCATGGCACTAGAACAATCAATGGGTCAGTCTTGCAGCAGTTAATTAATATCAGGTTGCTGTGTCTGTGTCTGCTCAAAAACCTGTAAAAATTTGGGAAATACGGAACACATGCCCAGGAAAAGTACATGTAATGATAATCTATGTCATTAGAAAGATTTTATTAGGGTATAAGAAATAGTCATAATCCAATACTTAGATTTTACAGTTAGTTTGTTTTGCTACCAAACTTTTGACACTAACAAACTTGGAACTTGGAAAGAGTGGTGTTTTCTCTATCATAATATAACACCGTAGTGATGTTACTAGCTCCAAAGGACCACAACTGTACCACAACTGTACTTAGTCTACATACAATCTACACACACGTCAAATCTTTTGGGTGAAAAAAAGTTCCCATAATTTGTGAAAAAGGACTTTTTTCAAAAAGCTTTGATTGACATACTGGCCATAATGGTTTGTACAGAATAAGATTTCCACTTTCTTCATTTTGTGATAATTGTGTAACATAGTTGGACCTATGTAAAGACATATACACTGATACACTTCCATTCAATAACTAGGTTGCCTTTATAGGCTTCACGAATAGTCTCCACTGGCCTATTCTGTCTTTAGTAACATTTACACATTATGCAGAAGTAATCTGTAAAATATCACTTTAGACATGTTCAGTAGTTTGTTTTGCATCTTTGCGGGCCACAGCATATCTTTACTTTCCTGTGTAAGAGATATTTTGAAAATTTACAAGACCTGTAAGTTTCTCTGACTAATTCTCCTTGGCAGATGATCTTCTTTCTATAATCAGACTCAAGTGAATAACAATATTTAGTAAATACCAGTATATTCCATTTTACACCAGTTACTGTTTCTCCTAATGTGCTCCCATAAGAAGTACAGAGCCCCTCCCCTCCCCCTCATAAAGTACAGAGCCCCCATCCCCCATACAGTACAGAAGCCCAATTACTTCCCATTTCTTCTAAGGGTGGATTATAAACCTTAACAAAAACAAAAACAACAACACTTTTTAAAGTAATATTTTGCATCAACTTCAAATTTCTGTTTGAACTTAACACTATATTCTTAGCTTATAAATTCTAGTATTTATTTTTGGTAAGACCTTAGGTCTTGTTGACAAACAAAATAATACAGATATATCATATGTCAATGGCAGTAAAGCAGCTAAATGCTTTGAGAAATGTCAAACTACAAAAATATCATGTCAAAACATTAATGATCAAGACATAAAAACATAAACACTCAAGACAGATTCTACTACTTTCATTCTTGTACACTGGTTCTCGTCACTTTTGTGATTCCAGGATAGATTTCAAACAATGGCCACTCAGACTCCTATAAACAAATCAATATTTTGTACTGCATTTTGTATTTTGTGGAGTCATATGGTGGTTGAAAGAGGTGAGAGTGGCTGCCTCAGAATCTGCAGGTTGCAGGGTCAAGCCTTGTCACTGCTGTTTATTTGTGCTAAAGTCTTTAGCCAAGATTTGAACAACAAATGTGTCAAAGTCAACCAAGCTATACAACTGGGGACCTGGTTGGGTAGAGGTTGCAATGTGAATGCTATAATCCTATGAGGGTGCAATAGATTGTATGCTCCCCAGGGAGTTGAGGAATTATAATGGGCCATTGTGCCACTATAGATCTGTGCCAGGATAATGATTTTAGCATCTGTAGCTCTCTGGAGGACAGAAGTTTTGTATGATCTAATTGTTGATAGACATTCCAGTCTATATTTCAGCTTGATATTATGAAGCCCCATCTGTGAATCTTACAATTATATTATGCTTCACACAGTATGTGCGATTTGATTGGTTAACAAGCTATGTTGAATTTTGCAACATATTCCTTCATGATGGGCCCTGTAATGTGGGTTATAGGCCCTGTAATGTGGGTTAATGTGCCAACCTCTCCAATATTCCTGTGTAATTTACTCTTACGTTTTATCAAACCTCATAACAACAAATTCGAAGTTTTAACTGCACCAAAAATGGTATTAGAGGGCACAGTGAAAATCACATGTTCTATTGAAGATGGATATATTTTTTCTAAATGATAGATAGTGTTGCATTGTGCAGAAACTTGCAAATCTTTCATTATCATCAAGGAACAATGTTTGGTGTGTCTACCCTGTCGATTCAACAAAAGTTTTAGAGAACCAGGTGTCAAATTCCAAGCTAACGAACTACTTCAACTTACTGTCAAAGTACATGTTTTCTTAACAGGTACATTTTACAGACAGTTACAAATATCATTTACAACTTGCTGTACTTGCATATTATCAGTTCCAAATGTTATACTTACAAAAAAAAAAATTTTGTAAGACATAGGAGGAGTAATTGCATTCCTTTGGTCCTTGCTTTACAAGAGTTAGTTCATCAGCTCAAAACAAAAAATGTGAAATAAGTTGTCTACTGGGAGTAAGTAGAGTGCCATTTGAAATGACAAGGGTATGGACAGAATGACTACTGTATAAAGGTCATTTATCCTGGTGCAACAAACACAGAGACTGTACTCTTCATATCTTTTATAGCAAATGTCAGCTTCTTTTAGTATCAGCAGTAAACCAGAACAAAAACAGCTTGAATCTTTCCAAGCACAAAATGATGAGATATAAAGTTAGGAAACCATGTGCTATCCATCTATACATAATACATGTAAGTGCAATGCACATTGAGGCACCATGAGGAAACACATAATGCATATAATTTAGTATATGTAGCGGATCGAAACAAAAATGAAAGTACAGACAAAAAGAAATATATAGAAAAAATTGGAAGAGGGAAAGACAGAAGAGCACAAGGCCCAAGAATATGTTGTGTACCCTAGCCTGTCTTGTTACCCAAACAAAAGTAAGGAGACAAGTAGCATTTGGGTTAGAGTGGTTAGAGTACAGGTTACATTGGTAAACTGATTGTTAGAGTTTATCCAATGCAAAATAGTTATCACAAGAAATTCTGGGGTCAGTTCTCTTCAGGTGTGCTGGAAAAAGAATGAAAGAAAGAAAAGGAGAGAGAGAGAGAGTGAGAGAGAACTATTACAATTATTATCAAGGTACTCTCCACTAATGCTTGCATTACAAAATCAAGATTCAAGGTAACAGAAAGACTAAGAGAAATAGGCAAGAAGTATCAACATCATTTGGCAAAAATTGACCTTTCTATAAATATTTGGGGATGAATTGAGTGTATTGTGCCAGGATAACGTAACCATTCACTTGTATAACTGAGCACTTTAAGATATCTACATACAGTACCAAGGAGTTTATACTACTACAATGGAAGACTTAACTATGAATGATAGGTCTCTCTCAAGAACTGTTCATAGTCTGCCTCTGCTTCATCATCTAGGATATAGTCACCATCCTCACCCTCATCTCTGCAAATGGATGATATAGAAGAAACATTTAACACCTAATACTATTTTATTATTATTATTATTTTTATTATTATTATCATTATAAAATGTCTTTATTCAGGGTAAAACTCAACAAGTGTTACAAACAACACAAACTACTGAAGGGTCAGCTTCTTTCCATTGAAGCCATTATACTTTAAACAGCTGTTCTTCTGAGAGTCACTTCTGCAGCCACTTTCTTAGGACTCTATACAAATATCATTTGATGTATTGGTAAGAATGTAATACAGTGGACCAACTGTACAATAGGTAATTTTGCATTCAAGCTAGGGAACTTTGTCTTGGGTTACATTAGGGATAATTATGTTAGACTCCCTAGACTTATTTGATTTGTATCATTTGTATTTGTATCAAATAACTTGTGGCACTTCCTTCTTTACATAAATAAGGGCATATGATATTATTCATGCAACATGAAAAACAAATCATGAATTTGCAAATAAGGTAACAGTTAATTGTAGAACCTCCTTTATTATCTAAATAAGGGCATATGATATAATTTATTACAACCAAAGTGTTAGTATTGCCAAATAAGGACTTGAAATAGGAAAATGTAAATTGTAGCACTTATAATATATTCAAATATGGGCATAGGGTAGAAAATATGCAACACAGTAACCACATTACTAATATTACCAAATAAGGTATAAGACTTACTGTGCCCATCTTTGGTACTCATAATCATTCCCATAATAATCAGGATCCTCTTCATATTCTTCATAGAAATAACCTAATATAGACAAATAAGTACTTATATAAGTCTTTGGACAATGAAATACATATCAAAAGGACATGACGATATGGTATTCAATTTCTGCAGTGAAGTGTATTGTAGTGTAGTCTAGTGTAGTGAAGTGAAGTGAAGTGCAGTGAAGTGTAGTGTAGTGTAGAAGTGTAGTATACTGTATAGTGTGGTTTAGTGCATCATAGTGTAGCTCGGTGTATCATAGTGTGCTGTAGTCTGCAGTGTAGAAATGTAGTAGTATAGTGTAGTGCATCATAGTATAGCAATGTATTGTAGTGTAGTGTAATCTAGTGATGTGTTGTGTAGAAATGTAGTATGGTGTAGTGTAGTGTAGTGCATCATAGTGTAGCACAGTGTATTGTAATGTACTGTAGTGTAGTTTTGTGTAGTGTCATGTAGTGTAGAACTACCTCTTCACCAAAGGCTAAGCAGTGAAAGGACAGGTAGACTCACAGCTATGCATTCAACTTTCAGCAAGAAAGCCAACAATGATGAAAAGTGATCCAAATTTCCTTCCTATGCACTCCTCTTGTGAACATCTTATGACCAACACATGCTATCATATCTTTAATGGTACATTTTGAATGACAGACTGAACACATTTGGGATTATAGGAACTGAATCTTATGTTGGTCAACAGATTTTCATCTTAAATTCAATATGTATTACCTGCTTCCTCAGCTGTAATCTGTCGACCATCTGCTGCAAAGAAGATTGGCTCATTCTGTAAAACAAAATATGCAAACAAGTTTTTCAATCGCTCTGTCAGATATTAGATAACATTTTTCTCAGCCACATTTTAAACTTAATTGAACATGGGCTTCTAATATGTCTTGTCAGAAGATTATGATTGAATGATCAACTCTATAACAGGAAATTTAATTATGACTTAATTACACTCAAACAAAGGTATGAAACATCAGTGTATTATCATCATAAATCACTGTCCTCTTTCTAATCACTAGTGGAAAACGGTGGTTTTTTTTAAGGGTGGTGAGTTCCCCAGTCATTTTACCGAGGTTCCCCACCAAAATTATATTACGATGTATGGGAACTATGCCAGTTTTACCAAATTTTACTCCTGTATGTTACCGGGGTTCCTACACCTTAGCAAAATGACTGGAAAATATACTCTGGCTCACAAGAATGTGTATTCAGTCTTTTCTGGTATACAGCTTAGTATAAATAAAATCATTTACAAAACCATATGTTTAATTAATACTTTAACTTACTGAAAAAAGGTATGATGTATCAGTACTTTCAGCTTGTGCAGTTGTAGGTTCCCCAGCTTTCCTGTCCCAACCACTTGCTCTCAGTGTCATCAACTTGGAAAGGTTTTCCCTGATATTTCTGCAAATCAAACAAAACTTGAATCAACCAATTGAAGGCTGCAATGGATTGTATGCTCCCCAGGGAGTTGAGGAAGTATACAGGGCCATTGTGCTGCTATAGATCCATGCCAGGGGTACTAATTGTAAAGCGCTTTGAGCACAGAGTGGGAAAGTGCTATATAAAAACCAACATTATTATTAATGTTATTATTATTATAGAATATTGAAATGTGGACAGTCCACCTGGTACAAAATAGATGTTATTCCTTTAATACTACAATTCAATAAAATATGTATGAACCAATATTCAAATGTGGACAGTCCATCTGGTACAGAATAGATTTCTTCCCTTATTTGCCATTTATATTCCTTCAAATGAATGAAAGTTGTATGAATCATTTTAGGGATATTGAAATGGTTGACAAACCACCTGGTGCAGAACAGATGTCACCCCTCACTGGAAAATGAAAGTGGTGTGTTTCACAGATGTCATATCTGATCCCACACAACATGATTAACTGCGTCAATTATACCATGCACAAGCAAGGACCAGTGAAAAATATGGAATATATACTCTGGTCGTTGTATGTCATGACAAAGAGTGTCTATGTCACAACAATACATGTCTATGTCACTGGTTCTTCTGTGTTCGAAATATAAGTCAAAATGCTCAAAATTGCCATTACTTTCCCCGATTTTTCTGTGATATTACTGGTACTGGTATAATTACGTTATTCTCCAATATTTTTCTTCATTCACCCGGGAAATAAGGGTTGTCCCCTTAGGTTATTCATATTTTCCTTGGTTGAACAAAGAAAATATTGGGGAATAGCATCTAATTGTTCTGTTTTTCAATACATCTACAGGGAAAACACTCTATTCTCACTGATACATGTTTTCTTATTCCTTCTATAATTTTTAATGTCAATTGACTTATCCAAATTCCCCTTGAGCATATCTGTAGGGAGCTAATGTGGATGCAGAATCCATTTACCTGTGGAGACTATCATTTGCAGTTAACTGTTTAAGTTTCACAAAAATGTCATCCATATCTCTCACATCATTTGTTTCTGCTTGTTCACATTCTTCAAGGATTCCTCCTGTCAGCTATAAAGTACACAACACACATCAATGGTAATGATAGGGGTTATTCATTTCTACAGCTGAAAGTGAAGACTGTTCAGTATTTCATAAAATGATACTTTGTCTACTATACCATGCATGAGCCTGGTTCAACAAAAATATGGAATATATACTCTGGTTGTTCTACGTCATGACAATGTGTGTCTACATCATTTGTTCTGCTGTGTTCGAAATATAGTCAAAACGCTTAAAAATTGCCATTACTTTCCCAAATTTAAAATTTTTTTTACTGCCAATGGTATAATTATATTATTCCCCAAACTTGTTCTTCGTTCAGCCAGAAAATATTTGTGACCTATGGGTTGCAGTGACATGTAGTGACAAGGGCCCCTTAGGTCACTCATATTTCTTATATATTGACAGCTTAGATTGATGGTTGTACAAATCAGTAGTACATGTATTTGATTCTCCAATTTCAAAACTACATATGTTAACTAATATTTCATATTCAGGTTATCAAAAAGATGAAAGGTTGTATATTTCATGGCAGTATTATGAACCTCAGTCGAAGTGGACACCATAGAAGGTGATGAAAATTCTACAATAATGTGTATGGCCTGGATATGGGTTTGCAGATAGCGAAACATTCATTTGTGATAGAGAAACATTATTTTATGTGCAAACATTGTAAAGATATTGAGAAAAAAATAGAAGGAAAATCACTGAGCAAACAAATATTGATGAGCATGCCACTTGCCATATTTGGGCAGTGTGTGCAGGGGAGTGATATGGAAAATTATTGTCCAAGTTTAATGCGTGTGCTCTCCATTGAATTATACAGGACGAGATACTGGGTACATGATAAGAATGTTTAACTTTAAATATATCACATGTAGTGAACATATGGAGTAACCTGTGAAGGAAGTGAGAGAAACTATCCATATATAGTTGACATCTTGGACCATGTATACTGGTGGAATGTATTTGATTTCGTTATGTGGATAGTATATTTTCACAGGATTTTAAAACTTCTAACTTTACCTTGAGGACATTAATGGCACACTTCAAATTCTCATTGCTTGATGAATAATGTAATAATGTATGAACCAGATCTCTTAGTGCTCCACGTAGTACATGTATCCGCTGTGATTTACCATCCACAGTAATCTACAAGGATATAAATAACACAAAGCATGTTGACATGCACTGAAAAATCCTCAAAACCCACCTCGTGCTGGTACTCAGGGATATTATGCCCTTGTGATTGCAGTGTTTTCTGCTGCATTTTCACTCGCTATGCTTGTGAAAGTATGACTGCAGAGAACACTGCAAGTACTAATGTAAATACCCCAAGTCTGCCACACTTGCACTGGTGTGTCATGCAGTTCTGTCATATATCATTCATTACATAACGTGTATCTTTATGACAGTACATCCATTGAATACTTACTATAGAATGGGTTACTTTGGGCATGTAACTCAACAATACAATATTTGTGTAAGAAGTCACTAAGATGTGATATGGGAAACAGAGAGAATCTAACTTTACCTTGAAGTTTTCAAAGAGTTCTCCTACAAATAGTGTAAATCCATGAAGTCTTGGAATGGTATTGAGATTTCTAATGCTTTCGTCTTTTCGCTGAAATTCTTGATGAAGCCTGCACAACACAAATAGAGCTACATCTGAGTACAATTCAAACAAAATCATAACTTTCCAAATATATCACATCTATTTCAATGTGATGGAAGAACTTCAATCCTCTCACATTGTACCACCACAACAATTCGAAAAATAATTTCCAGGTAATGTTGTCAACTGATATCAAACCTGTATTTCTTGGCCTCTAAAACCTTTGACTCACAAATGTGTAATAGTTAGTGGGTCTTCACAAAGTCTCCCACCACGATTTTAAAAAAATAACACAAAGCAGAAAAACTTTAAAATACCAAATTCTTTGTTTCGTGTTCCATTCATGGCAACATAAAACATGACTCTTTCTCTGATGATTCTTTCCCAACAAATAAAATGTCTGTATCACATACCTTCGATATTGGAAACTACATAGCATGACAACATACCATAACAATTACTTTCACACCTACATTTACATATATTGACTTAACCTTTTCATACCTCCAGTTTACTCAAAACCTCCAGCAAATTTGGATCATTCTGTCAGATCCAGTTAGACACTGAAGAAGGACAAGTGATTTGTTTGAAACATGTCCGTTTCTCACACAAGAGAACTTGTGAGGGAAAATGTGATTTAAATCAACAAAGTTTCAATGTCAGTCTTATACTGAAAGATTCATCATTATTGGCGCTACTATTTTAAGAGGACTGTCACTCCAGGAAGTACAGGCATTTTCATAAACTATGTGTTTTGGAGAGTCATGTCATGATTTTACATCACCTACAGCTATAATTACTTGCAATCTAAGAGAAACATCAAGTTGATCTTGTGCCTTATAGGATCTCTTTCCTGCAGACCATTGCATGATGGGAATCAACAGAAATAATATATTCATGGTTGCACAATGAATAATCACGAGAGCTATTTTACACTGAAGATATAAGCACACAGAAGAATTGATGAAAACATCTCTATTTCCTGAAGTGGTGTTCCCCTTTAACCATTAGCTAAACACTGAAGCATACACAATAAAGAATGTTTCTATGTCAGTCTGTGATTTGTTACCATACTAATAATGCTTTGGTTTTAACTCAGAGGACAAGTTTTTTCAGCTTACTGTTTGAGAAGATGCTGCCTGAATGTACCACTTTCTGTTAACACTTTCATATGTCTTGATAGATAGTCACACATTCTAGCGCCAGTATACCTGAAGTTGACCTCTTGTACAGACTGTAAAATAATGCATATACAAAACTACATTCAGAAATTACTCACAAACATTTGCTCTTTTCAAACAAAGGTAATACAGGTGACGGAGTTGCCACAAAATGGAGACGCCCTTAGCTTGCATAAGATGTCATTACATCTGAAAGATATTTCAAGCTAGCACAACCGATTTTCATTTTGTCTTCAAGGATTTTCGATTGATTTTCATTAAAGTTTGAGAAGAATTTGTCCATGCCCTTTGAAAGCAAGATAATCTATGATGAAGAATGACTTCTAGTAAGAGTCACAAGTTCTTATTTTCATGTTATATTTTCCTCATACTACATTACAATATTTTGGGTTGGAACACAAAACTTGGTAGGATTTGGTAGCTGAAACCACACCATTTTGTCTATTGGGCCTGAGCTAGAACTAAAATGTAAGATACATTGAGTTGTTCAGCCCTATCAGGCTTGTACAGGTTTAGTTGTTAGATGATAGTGCAGCATGAATGTCGTATCTCACAGAACAAGCTAAAACCTGACACACTCCCTTGCTGTCAGAGCTGTACCTAATGGCTGTTTGAGTTTGAACTAACTTGTGAAGTACTCACCAATTCATAGATAGTATAAATTATTTGTAAGAGGCTCTTTTCATCTCTAACAGTCTGGTTAAATTTATCTACAAGTGATTTCATATGTTCATCAAAGGATGCTGGGTCTGATATCAACTGGAACATGGAATCTTTGAGTACATGTAATTCTTGGCTGTCATGCCGTGTTTTCATTAGTATTGCTGGTCTTTCTGTTGTGAGTCTGTCAAGCACATCATACCCAACTGTTGGCTGTACAAGGAAAATAAGACATAATTATTAACAAAAGAAAGCTGCAGACAAACAATGTGCAAATAAGTCATCTTCTAAAGTCTTCTCATAATTTCCTTTACATCAGTCTGAACTAATCTCTCTCTCTCTCTCTCTCTCTCTCTCTCTCTCTCTCTCTCTCTCTCTCTCTCTCTCTCTCTCTCTCTCTCTCTGTCTGTCTGTCTGTCTGTCTGTCTGTCTGTCTGTCTCTCTCTGTCTCTCTCTCTCTCTCTCTCTCTCTCTCTCTCTCTCTCTCTCTCTCTCCCCCCCCCCCACAAACCATAGTATATATAATAAATGAACTGTACAAAAGTATAATATATATTCATTACATAACACGAAACATTTCAATATTTTACATAGTAATGACTTGTACAGTCACACACAGTTCAGGATTTCAAATGTAATTTTTGACAGCATAAGTTCATAGATCCTGTTGTAAATTCTCGGTAAATATATTTTTTTTCCTAATTATTACCTGATCTGGAGTACTTTTAGCGAATCCTCTTGGTACAAAAACTGGTGCATCAGCTGATAAGTTAGACAGCGCGTTACTTGCTGCCTTGCTCATATCATTACCTCCTTGCCACATTGATCTTGTATCATTTCCTGGAGTCATAAAATTTAAAAAGTACCAGTGTGAATTTCATAAAAGATAAATTTATGGCCCATCATTCTACAATATGCAGTAATAAAAGTAATAAAAGAATTACTGGAAAATGTGACTTTAATATTCAAGTTACTGTGACACTACTGAATTTACAAAGAAAGTAAGGTGTTCTCTCTGAGCAACAACGCTTTGTACACAAAAATTGACAAATGAAATGTTGTGAGTGAGTTACTTGTGAAAGTAAAATTATTGCGTTTTCTTACATGTATGTAGGATATTATACCAAGTAAAATGTTGGTATTAAAGACTTATTGACCTGTTTAATTGTGAATTTAATATTTCACATTGACTAAATTATGTTAATGACAGAAGCAATTTTTATTCATACTCATACATTTGTAAATTCAGACAATATCCCCATGAGTAACCTGTACACAAACCCTTTGTATGGACAAAATACAAATCTACATGTACATGGTGTTGTGTTGTTCCATGGGAGGCACATCTTGGAACTGGCAAGAGGTCTTTAAGCTTTAGGACTGTAAATATAGTCTGTGGCATGGCAACTGAGAATACCAACAATTATACCGTTCACTAGCAAAGTTGAACAAAAAACATGGAATATATACTCTGGTTGTTCTATGTCACAACAATGTGTGTCTACATCACTGGTACTGCTGTGTTCAAAAATATGAGTCAAAACATTCAAAATTGCCATTACTTTCCCCAATTTTCAAAAAATATTACTGGCAATGGTATACTTATATTATTGACTTTCCCCAATAATTTTCTTCATTCAGCCGGAAAATACTTATGACCTAAGGGTTGTCAATACTCATCACTCGTATTTTCCTTGGCTGAACGAAGAAAAATATTGGGGAATAATATGATATCTAATTATAATATATTTGCCATGATATGCAAGATTTGCATACTGCAAGGTGTGCTAACAAGCTATGGTCCAAAAGTATATTAGGTCATCTATGCCTCATGATAGGCCCTGTAATGTGGGGTATTGTGCCAAACTCTACAAAAACTTAGGTCGCAATTTAGTCTTCAAAGAAAGTTGTCTCAACAGTCTTCCAATGATAGGTTTAGTTTAAATAATGGGGATATGCTTGTAGATATACCTGGAAGGTGAAATTTGCACATAAACCACAAATAATGACTGAGCTGAGCTGGGGTCTTTAAACACATATCACCTTTCAGGTATAAAAGTAGATCCCTCATAAGTCTCATCAAACCCCAAAATACAAATATATATGCTTCAAAAACATTTTGAATTGGAATCTTTATGGAGACAGAAACATATTAATTAATTGTCATAATTAAGAAGATGGAAAACTGTTTGGTATTCAGAAATATTTCTATTTTAATTAAAAGCAACATGGTGCACTTGTAGGGTTTCAATCATCCCCTGGACTTGGCTGCTACAGATTCTTTTCTTTAATGTCATGGTAATCAAAACAACTTAAAGCATCATCAGGTGTTTGTAACACATGTCAAGATGAAGGGCTTTTTTATTTGTTTAATGACAATCAGTGTGCTCTCTAACGATCTAACGAGCCAAATCTGTGAAACAAAATGATAAAAACTGGCATTTCTTGTGAGTCACCACATAGAAAGAGATAGGTGAACACCAAAGTTTGGTGCGTCACTAGAAATTGTGTGTGTCAGTGGCGCATCAAATTGGCTTAGAGGGCACACTGATGACAATCATAATGTCATATTGCTATCTACATGTAAACTCTCATCCATTCCACGCTCCAAGTCAACCACCACGTTGAATTTGGTATTATTTACATGTTACCAGAGTTTATTTCAGAAAAGGTCTTTTATATTAAACTCAGGTAAATTTTAGCTCAGAAACAAAGTATTGATTGAGCGTCCTTAGTTACTGGCTAGGTGTTTATTAGACTGCAAGGTGTGCATCTATTTGAACTGGACAACTGCTGCACTTTAAGCAGCATGGTAAGTCATAATATGTGCATATAGAAATTTAAAAAGGACAGAAGGTCTTCATAAGCTAGAAATAGTAAATTATATATAGGCTGGCACTCTAAGATGCACTGCATGGATTAAGTGCAGGTGTGGCTTGAGAGTATGTGAACTCACAATGTACATGTAGTTAAATAAAGATTCACAGCACTTTAAATTCTGAGATAACCTTTAAAAGATTTATAGGCACTAGTCCCCTGAGGCAATGGGGGGGGGGGGGAATGGATGGCTGTAAGTAA
Organism: Glandiceps talaboti; assembly: GCF_964340395.1. NCBI lineage: Eukaryota > Metazoa > Hemichordata > Enteropneusta > Spengelidae > Glandiceps > Glandiceps talaboti. Next base: position 21,083,266 of record NC_135554.1, read on the forward strand.
AAACCATGCAATTTCACAGTTGGTAGAAATGTTCTTATTTCTGAATGCATCATGGATTTGTAGTAATACTACACTTACGGCTCTCTCACAAAAGACAAATAAAAGCACAGACATTCTTAATTCACTTGACACAAAATTAGATTAATCTCATCAACTTGACAAAATCTACCATTTTTTTATTTATTTTTTTTACATTTCATGGCATAATCATATCTATATTTGAACAATAAAAGATATAGTGACAAAATATTTGTTATTATATTGATGAAGAACTAAATGCACTGTACTACAATATGCAATCAGGTTATACATGTACATGTTTTATGTACATCCAGGGCAGGCTCAAGTGACTACTATTCACCTGAATATCATGTCCACTACACTCTGTGCATACAGAGTACTAAGTCTTGAGTAGTTAGGAATCTGGTGCATCTTAAAACTTACAAGATGTCTATTGATCCAATTATTCATGTACGAATAAGTGCAAGAATCAAGTAAAACTCTTTAATGCAAGCCTCAGGTTTGTTGTTCATAAATTTGCAGATAGAAGAATATTAATCTTGTAAGTTTGGGTATCTTATTTAGGTGGGGTTACAAAGGATAGAATTAACCTTCCCCCTAAACACCCCCCCCCCCCCCACCACCACCACCACCACCACCATGGAAATCACAGTACTTAAACTCTACTACTGCTGCACTGCACATAGCTGCCTTAGCTGCAATAGCTGTGTAGCATTAGTTTTTCATTTTGAGTTGTGATTTTTTGTTTTTGAGCTTTTTATCATTCTGGGATTTGCACTCAAATCTAACTAGTGCAAACAAAGACAAAAACAAAAACAAAAAAAACCTAACACTGATAACAGTAAACACTACAATTATTGCAGCTAACTAGAAGAGAGATATTCCATTCCTGTCTATCTACAAATACAACCCTGAGCAACTACATAAGTGCTACCCATCCCTTAGCGATCATGTGATCAAATTCTAGACAGAACACTGAAATATGCATTGCTCACCATGCTTGTTCCTCTTTACACTAGTGACTTCACTGTATAGATATTACATTTAGAAACTAAAGATTGTGCTCAAATGGCGTGTTACATACATCAGTGCTTACTGTTCATCATACCATGCACAAGGCAAGATATTGCCATTGAACAGAAAATATGGATTATAAACTCTGGTCATTTACGTCACAACAATGCGTGTCTACGTATAACTGGTTCTACTGTTTTCGAAATGAGTCAAAACTTTCAAAATTGCCATTACTTTCCCTGATTTTTCTTTGATATTACTGCCACTGGTATAATTATGTTATTCTCCAATAATATTTTTCTTCATTCAGCCGAAAAATACTCTTGACCTAAGGGTTGTCACTACTTGTCTAGTGACTCATAGTGACAAAAAACCCTTAGGTCACCTGTATTTTCTTTGGCTGAATGAAGAACATTATTTGGGAATAACATCTAAACATCTTACAATACAAGGACATCGTGTGTTCTCTTTATCAGGAGTATGTTTATTTAGCTAGGTACCCATTAATATTCAATAAACACATTTAAATTATAGAATAAATAAATAAGGTCATTCAAGGTCAACATATTTGTAACTACTAAAAACTGAAGGTGTGTGAGTGTGAGTGTGTGTGTGTGTGTGTGTGTATGTGTGTGTGTGTGACAGCTGTCATCACTGAAAATGAAACACATGGATTGCCACACTTGTACAATAGTGAATAATTAATCTTTTTAAACGAAATGAAATTAAAAGATGGTAAATAGTGGAACGTGAATCGTGTCATATTGAGATAAACATTTACTAAATCATATAGTGAAGACTACCCACACTAATCTAAATGCAATTTGATCGTAAAAATATAGTGTTTCTTCTTTTCATTTTTTACCTCCTGTCGCCTGTGGTGTTACTCCCGGCTGCCTCAGAGGTTTTCTCCGTTCACGGTCTGCACCACCAGGTGTATCACCGCCGCCAAATTTATCATCTCCAGAGTTCACGTTTGTCGACATTTCGTAATTTTGTAGTTAGCACTTGAAGTAAATATGCTTAAGAACAGAATTTAGACTGTCATAAATATCACAACATCGACGAACATAGCATCTTAATGACCTGAACTGTAGATGTACTTCCTGGAAAAAGTGTTTATCTGACATCGGATATTTTCGGTTTGTGTCGGGTCTCAACGATATTTTATGTTTATTGCATTTCATTCCAAAATACTAACATATTTATAGTCAAAAAACTAATATACCCCAAGAGTATAAAGCGATTCATTTTCATCAAAACATCTTTGACAATAATCATATTTTCTTGGTTGGAAAGGCATGACGCGGAGATAGACGAACATTACCGATTCATCGTACACTTGAATGCCCCGGAAGTAATAACTTTACATGTCAAACATGGCGAAACGCAAGAGAATCGATGACCCACCGAAGAAAAACACAAAAAGGCCTAAGAAGAACAGGAGAAAAGCGATGAAAGTAGCCAACAAGAATAAATCTATCAAAAAGCCTGAAGGGGAGCAAATCAAAAAGGTAAGTAATAGCGTGAATTATTGTTTAAGGCAACCATATCGACGATTGCTTTGAACACGTGGATCCGAGACCGAGTGTACATCATTACATGTACTACATCTACATACCATATACCCGACGGTCTTGTTGTTGAAATTAACGTGCACACAGGGCAGGGAATGCTGACACAATTTACAACACAGAATTTATCATACAACCACAGTGAATAAATAGTGATTGTCAAATATCACAAGTATTTAAGTACTCTATTTACAAGCGATCTAATTTGTTGCACTATGGCAGTATCACCCACGTGGGTGAAGTGGGCGATGCAGAAATCTCACACTATCATGGTATGATTTTTCCCCCAGAAGAAATGGACAAACAAGACCCGTGTTTTGATCTTTGCGTCAAGAGGAATATCGTACAGAGGAAGGCATTTGATGAACGATCTCAGAACAATAATGCCACATTCTAAACCAGGTAAATAGCCAGGATTTGTCGTGTCTCAATTGGTTTTACAAAATGTATACTTTGAGAAGTGAAGAGATGGAAACACTAAAAGTAGTAAATGGTAGTTAAGTTTCTGAATATTTATATTTTTTATGTTTGCTATATATTTTGTCATTGTTTTTGTTAGTATGTGTTACTTACATGGATGTATGTTTCTTACCCCCATTCTTTGTAGATGTCAAGATGGCTAAGAGAGATGGCTTATTTACAATTAATGAGGTATTGTACATGATGTATATCATAACATTTTCTAACGAATTTTTGCGAAAGTTGTCAAATGGACATTCACACTTTCCACTGACAGAAAGAAAGGAATGCAATTGATATTTACCAGGGGTGTGTGTTATGAATAATTTGTATGAATATTAAGCTCACCTGGACAGGGAAATATCGTAACAAATAGATGACTCTAGCTTTGTTGCATACATGTAGTCTGCTCAGAAATTCTAATTGAGGTTACAAACAACAGAAAAGAAATCCACACGTACATACCTTCATGCCTTGCTACTGTAAAAAACAGATCAGAATCAAATTTCTGACACTCACTTTAAGTTTGCCATTCTTTATCATATTTTTGTGCACCTCTTTTCCATCATAACAAAACTGATGTATAATTTCTCTTACAGATTTGTGAAATGAAGAACTGTAGTAAAGTACTTTTCTTTGAGGCAAAGAAGAAAAAGGATCTTTATATGTGGTAAGTAAAAACTAAGATGTAGCAGCCATGGGAAAATGGTGTGTCTTCAGTTTTTGAAGAGATTTATACAGATTTCTTATTAAAGTAAATGAAACTAATGAATGGTACCTAGGCAGCAGAGTTATTTACCGTAATTTGTTTTCTTTTTGCAAATTCAGTTATTGTGGACAGTGGGGAAATTAAAATATTGTCATCTTGGTCAACAGAAGTGGCATATAGCAGGATAGAAACTAAAACATTGTAAAATTTTTACCAGTACATGTGATCAGTACCATGTATGTAAAAACAGTATTATCACTGACGATAAGATCATTCAACCAACATAAAGTCTGTCCTTTTATCTATATCAGAGTAGTATTGAATATTGAAAAAAATGTTGTGATTTCCAGTATTGAGATTATAACAGATACGATAAAGTCCACACCTGCACTACCACAGATTATTATATATGTACCAGTGATTGCACTTGTGCGCATGTGTACTAGTGGTATTTTCATTGCAGTGTAATATCAAAAACATTATTGAATACCAGCATGCAAATGAGGGCACAGTTATTCATTGTACACAAAAGCATGTGATTGCACAGTATCTTTTATTTTGGAAATTTGCTGTTGTGGATAAATATATGTAATAACTTAATCCCTGTGTGAGTTCCAGTGATGTTTGCACTTGCGCATACAGTGTTTTCTGCTGCACTTTCACTTGCTATGCTCATGAAAGTAACTACCACAGAAAATAGTACAAGCACTCGTGCATATACCCTGATTATACCACGCTTGCACTTGTGTGCCATGAAGTTCTGTAAGGGTATTTGCTAAGATTTGGGAAGCCTGGTAATGGAGGGGTTAATCTGGTTTAATTTGCATAGACATGTATCCTTTGTACCATGTTTTTAGTAGGCAACTTACATAGATTACATAAACTCACTTACTCAACAACAAAAATAATGTTAACCATACCATAATTGTATTACAAATGTCATGCCCTTTAATATGGAATCACTTCTATTGCAGGATGTCAAATATTCCACATGGACCGTCAGCAAAGTTTTTAGTAGAAAATAGTGAGTAATATTTTTTACATGAAATCACTCCTTGCAATGCTGATTTGTGCTTTTGTTGCACAGTGACTTACTACTCTATAACGTTGAAGTTTCTTTTGAGGTAAAAAGTAGTAATAAAGGATCAAGATCACAAAAGACTTGTATAGAGATAACTATGTACTTTGTAAACTGATAAACCTACAAAGGTTTCTTCCTCAAATTTGAGGTTTGGTAACCATGGTAACATGTAAGGTGGAAATCTGGTAAAACTTACACTTAGATTTAAGCATGTATTGAACCATATTTCTTGTGGGAACCCTACTGAAAACTTCAGAACATGAGTATAGTTCATATAACAAAAATATATCAAAATATTTGCTTCATTCTGCATCTGTTGTGTATATGTCACACACATCATGTTTATTTTTGTTTCAAACTTCAACTTTCAGTTCATACTCTTGATGAGCTTAAGATGACTGGTAATTGTTTGAAGGGATCAAGACCTATTTTATCATTTGACTCATCATTTGAAGAGCTACCACACTACAGTGTACTCAAAGAACTTTTCACACAGGTAAGTATTTTTTCAACTCTGTCAACTGAGGGCGCTACACATAATTAGTATCGGTGCTTCACTCCTATTATGGTAATCACAGTTGACATTTATTCTCTGCAACAAAATCTATCATGTATTAGTTTTTCATTTGGACATGCATTTCTAACTTTTTTTCATGCGTAACATTTACATATGTCTAGAGTAATATAAAGACAGTTTCATATATTTTTAAAAACATGAACAATAAAATTGAAAAAAAGACTATTTGTATTTGCCACATAATGTAACAATTGTTTTCACAGAGTAAAAGAAGTAGATCCCTTTTTTGAGAAAAATGTTTATTTTCCCTCGCACTCTGAGAAAGGTTTGCCTTTATTTGCATATGATTTGCATACAGGCATGAAATTCTCGGTGTTGTACCACAGAGCAAAATACCACTAGTTTGCACATACACCAGTGCATTTAATCACTTGTACATATATTTAATATCCTTTGTTTTTGTAATTGCAGTGATATAAATGTAAAGATATAATAGGATAATTGTGTCACATTGGTACCACATGTATTTACACTTTGTTGTCATAGACTTGTTTAGCTTTAGACTTAATATAATGCTTTAACAAAAAGACTTAGAAAAATGCCTATGGAGTTCAATGCTATGTAACAGCTTGCTGGTCAGCCGACACACCATTTCATTTTTCATTGCTATGTGTAATTCATTGTGACACAGTGTTTGTGGTGTTTACTTTCATATTTGTACCTGCCTAAGTGTTAAAGGATTAACCCTAGTCACGCCTGTGTTGGCATTAAAATGTCAATACTCAATATTTTGTTCAAAGTGAGCAGCTTAATATGTTATATATTTTGCCAACTGTAGAAATAGGAATTAAATGTGTAAATAGTCAAATGATTCCACAGTTTGAATTAGCAATTTGCATGTCGTGGAAATCATATCTGCGAAAACTAAAATTCATACAACACATGAAATTTCTTTGCTGAAACCATTAATAAGTACCTGTGAAAGTTTTACTTCAATTAGTAATCATTTCCAACAGTTTTCACTTGTTTGTAAGAATAATTTGAATCAGTGGGGCAATTATTATGTAGGCTTTATGTTAATCCTCAATATTTCATCCTACATAGAATGGGACATTGAAGAGTAAATGAAAAACGCAGACATTATTTGGTCAACAGAATGGTAATTGCCAGAATGTAATTTCCTGTAGGAAACCTGTGTATTGCATAATTCTGTATTGCCAAAGGCAGTCAATCTCTGTTGATGATGTTGGTGCATCAATGATTTTTGTCTCTTCATTCATAAAATTTTAACTCTTGCTGTCATTTGTGGCAGCATTACTGAAATGTATATCTAAAACACTATTCATTCAACCTCATTCATAAACTTAACCATATCACAAAGACCTTTAAAACTAAATATAAAATGCAGTCTGAATGAACAGAAAAGTTTATGCAATGATGTATGTTTTTGACAAAGACAACTGGATGGTCTTTGCAAAACCGTATACATGGTTTTAAAAACATTGACTAATTTTAACCCTTCACCAGAGTTCACGCTAGCGCTCGCCACAGTCGCAAAATGCGAATAAAATTCCTAATTGGCGGAAAAAAATGATAACGTTGTCGCCACGGTGCCGATTGTATAATTTGCTGCTGTCAATGGAAGTTTTCAGAGCCTCGTCTGCCCTATTCGCGGTTGTATCATTCCACGATCATTCCAGCGGGCACCTTTTTATAATGCGTTCCCCAGAACGTGTTCTCGCCAAAATTAGCGTCAAAATCCCAGCACAGATTTGCGTCTTTTCCAAATTTGATACACTCGACATGTACAGATGTACACAAAATACATTTCAAATGTTTACAAATTACATGCATGCTGTACATGTCATTCTTCCGCACATTGTATACACGTACACACACTGACACAGCTTGTACTTCCAAAATGTCACAATAACATTTATATGCAACAATATTGTACACAGTGATTTAATGTTATCTTTCTGGGCTTTCGATTTTCCATGTAATCACTCTCTGGAAATATATGAGCCCTGGCCCTTCTCGGAGTCTGTACAACGATACAGAGTACAGTGCTATGGACACAGCACTGCAGTACTTACACAAACTAAGTTCCAACTTCCGTGACATGAATGACAGCGTTAACTTTCAACTTGACAGAGACACGTTTGATAATATTTTATGTTGCTGAAGAGAACTGTTAACTTGGTATACACCTAGAGATTCGTTTATTCTTCAAGTTCAACGATGCCTTAAAAATTACGCGTGTGAAACCATGCTCACGCAACGCCTTGAGAGCATGTACTAAATTTGGTAAATTTACGTAATGCCTTCGATCTTGTAGGAAAGCTCAAAAAGAAAGTTGAAGTTTTAGTGAGAATGAAATGGTGACGTGACGGTTTGAATTTATCTGAGTGAAGTTTTCAGCATAGACTGTCTGCCGATGTGGTCTTAGACTCTATTTGATCATCTCTTTGCCCATGAATGGAAGGGGCTTTGCTGTAATGGCTGTCATATTGATGCAAACCCTGTTTAACCAGTCTGTTAATAAGTAACAAATCACGTGGATAGATAATGATAACAGCACATAGTTTCTAAACTACCCAAGACATACTCTCCACGTCAGGAAATGGCCATGGAGCACATGAAACTGTTTATATGTTTTCCATACGTTGGGTCATATTCAAATTTTACAGGTCACACTGCACTAAGAGGTTTAGCTGATAATTACAAGCCAGAACTGTGACTGCATGCTGTGTTCCACAACTTCAAAGCACTAACCAAATATTTGCTAACAATAAGCCCATGCCAATCTTGTTTCTATTCACATAACAAATGTAGACTGTGTGGCTAATAAGATGCCTCTGTGGCTAAAAAAAAATGTGTATTTTTCGCCACAAATGAAGATTGTGGCTATTAGTTTTAAAATCCTAGCGCTAACTCTGCTTCACAGAGCATAATTATTTTGAAAATTGAATTATAAAAGAAAAGCAAAATGTCACAATTAAACTTAAACCCCAAAATAGCATTATATAACTTTTTTTTCAAAAAGATGTGTAATTCAAATCAAGCTTCTTGAAAAATTCAATTGAGGTGTGAAACTAGTCAAATATTCAGGTTGTTTTAGTACTCATTTACTAATAATTATATAATTACTGTTTGCAGACATTCAGCACACCATACCATCATCCCAAGAGTCAGCCATTTGTAGACCATGTGTATAATTTTGCTGTGGGTGATAATAGAATATGGTTTAGGAATTACCAGGTAAGTGAAATGACTGTGATTTTGAGTAAGCAAAGCATGAGTGTTGTATTCTTTACAGGAACACATACACATTCTGTATGTATGTATGTATGTATGTATGTATGTATGTATGTATGTATGCATGCATGCATGCATGCATGTATATATGTATGTATGTATGTATGTATGTATGTATGTGTGTGTGTGTGTGTGTGTGTGTGTGTATGTATGTATGTATGTATGTATGTATGTATGTATGTGTGTGTGTATGTATGTATGTATGTATGTGTATGTATGTAGTGTCTGTCAGTAGTGAAACAGTGAGTTGTGAAGAAGAAACTAGGTTCTCAACTAGCTCTCCAGAATAAGATTCAGAATACACATTCATCATATATGTACATACCCATCTTTATTCCCAACATTTATACTGTGAACAGTTTGTCAGTAAGCTTCAAGTTCATATTGTTTTTGATATTATGTACTGATAATCAATAATTAACCCATTTGCAGTTAGAAAGAAAATCATTCCATCAATGTTCTGATATCCTGAAGCTTAACTTTGGTAGCCTTGAAAAGTATTACACCTCAATCTCATTAAGTGAGTTGTATATTGAAATGTTAAAGGCTTTTCAGCTCTGTGTATCCTGTTTTTAATTACTCTGCTGAGCTGCAATGAACCACTGGATTAGCCATTCAGGTTTTCTTGTAGTCTGCCTGACACAGCTACTGTTCTTAATTGCATTGTATACTGTATACAAAAAAAAAAGGCTTATCATGGTGTGAATCAATAGCTTCTCAATATCTTCGGTAGAATGAAGTAGTCCAATACAAACTATCAGTTTTTGTTCATAAAGCTTTCAACACTCGTACTAGTTTTGTTCAGAAAACATAGATGTATATGTTCTCCCCTGTCATATTTTTACCTTTAATTATTTTTCCGTTAATTATTAGTAGAATGATATTCAGTTCTTTGTTCTTTTTGTCTTCTCTACTGTTATGTAAAATGTTTTGTGCGATGGGCTGAGGCCTTAGCATTTGAAATAAACTACATTGTATATTTTAAAAAAAATATCTTCGGTGATCTTAAACCTTTTCCATAGAGTATCTTTTTATGTCAGCAAATAGTTTCATATCTTCGAAACAGTTTTGTACATTTAGAGGTTGATTAATTTCTCTGATTACAGATTATAGAAGAAGATGGTTCCCTAGCAGAAATTGGACCAAGATTTGTTTTAAATTTGATTAAAATCTTTGGTGGTAGTTTTGTTGGCCCCACCTTGTATGAGAACCCTCACTATCAATCACCAAATGCAGTAAGTTAAACATACAGTATAAGTTAATTAAAATTGGGGGCTGTTGGTTACTTTACATACAGTGGGCTGGCGGTTACTTTAAATACAGTATTCTTTATGAACAAAGTACATGTAATTTCAGAACACCCTTTTGGTTTCATAAAAATCACTCTGAATTCCTCCAATGTATGCAAGTATGGTAGCAAAGTAACCATCATACCTCAGCATTCTTCTTTCCTGGTTTCCAACTGGCAACTGTGGAAGATGTTACTGGATTCTTAGACTTCTTAAGGAAAAACTTCTGGGAGAAATTGCTGAAATCTGTGATGTAAATGTATTGTTTTACTAAAACATACTACAAATAAATGTACCTACATTTTGTAAATATTTTTTATGATGCTCTGAAGACCAAATTTTGATGAAGAACATGATACAAGTGTAAAAACAGTTGCCTGGCAGAACTATTGAAAAAAGTTAGTTGTGAAGTAAAAAATGATGCTATTTATTCCTTTTTGTACCCAGAATTGAAAGAAGACTCGGTGTATGAAGTAATTTATTTCTTGTTTAATTTTGCAGCAACGTAGAGAACTCAAGAAAGTGGCGTCATACAAATACCAGAATCGTGTTGATTCTAAACTATCACTAGAAGTTAGACGACAAGAAACTAAAGACAAGACATATAAATCAGATGTTACAGATGAAGTATTCTATACGATTAGACCAGAAGATGCCCAGGGACAAGAGAAAACTACATTTTATAGAAAAGAATAAAGAATTAATTATGATAGTGTTTGAAATAACCGCACAAATGCTTACCTTCAACCAACTTTCTGTCAGTAATAATTTTCAGTTATTTATGTCATAATATGTCTTCAGGCTGAGAAGTCATTCCAAGTACCTTTCATTTGTACAAGTATAAACAGAGAATGATGAATGGCATCTGGTGTTGTAACTACATGTGTACCAAAAACTGCAAATTGGTCAATATTATTGCAAGAAGTTTTACCAGAAGGCATTGTGAGTTTCTATGTCTTAATGAGATTACACATTTGGAGACCATATAGGCCTCAAAGCATAACAAAATGTATTCCAGTCATCCAGGTATGTGATGTATACACACAGCTGCTCAGTGTGTGTACTTTGATGTAAAAGAGATTACATTCTTTTAGTGTAAGCACTGGTTTCTTAATGTAACTAGCAATTTACTTTTTTTTCAAATAAAATACAGAATATTCACATTACTTCTGGTTAACACTATCCTCTTGCCTGTATGGTGTTTTCGTTGTCCCCTGTTCAAGTATACTATTCAATTTATAGAAGTATAAGTGATGGGAGTAGTGAGTGGCCTGGTATTAGTTTTAGCACAACTGAACTGAGGTTCAATAGGGCATGGTGAAGTGTGTACGTGTCCATGTCCATGGCAGTTTGTGTTTGGTAGAGATGTTCCTGTTGTAATATGGTTGTAAATGATTTAAAACCAGGTAATCTGTTCACTCTGAGATGCAGAATAGGCAAGCATATGTATTTTTAGTCAAAGCGTGTTCTTGGAGAATTCCTGGTAGATAGAATAGCTTTATTATTATTATTATATTATTATTATATATTATTATTATTATTATTATTATTATTATTATTGTTATTATAAAATATCTTTATTTGGGTGACACTCAACGTTTGACAGTGAAGGGTTGGCTTCTGCCACTTGATGCCCTCCTACATTGATGGTGGCATCTTAAAAATCAATATGTACATACAAAAGATGAAGATAAACACATTGAGTCAATGTACACTATCTCGACATACAAAGTAACACAGGTAGCAAAATTGTTTCTATGTTTTCAGTGTTGAAAAATTTTGGCCTGCTTTACATATTCAGGTAGTGAGTTCCAGAGAATTCAACCCCTGAGTGAATTTGCGGAGAGCATAGTTGGTACTGATGTTTCTGCAGGGTGTCTACATGATACATTTTAAAAGTAAGACGATCTGATCACTGTTATGTGCAATCAAGCCTGAACTGAGTAAATTCTTTTTGTAATGTAAAAGTGAACTGACTGTAGGATACTCAGTTGTGCTCCAATGGACGCTATATTGTACTCGAGCATGTCTGAATTACGTTTACAGCAGTATAGTAGTTTATTTTAGTGAAAGGCAGATCTAAAAATAAATTACATTTGATATACGGAATAAATCAACATCTGCCCAATCCCCTTTCGGGGTTATGTCCTCTATAAGCTTGAATACAGTGTGTGAACATAGAAGAAACAATACATATTTATAACACATCTAGTATTTATCTGAACAAATTATATTGGCTAAACCGATAATAAAATTGTGAATTTTGTCATTTGTATTTCTATATGGTTTGATATGTTCATTTGTATATGTTAAACGTACAGTATTATGCGATTCTGAAGAACAATGGGTATGTTATTGGGGTCTTTATCAGGACATGAAAGGGTTATATTTTCAACGTAAAGAGAATTGGTATAGCAATATTTATACCGGTAATATCATTCCGTGCCCCTATTCACCCAGCTTACAAGTTGTCTACTATTTTGTGCATTTCACAACTAACATTCCAGTTGCACGAAAGACAACATAATGGGATGAATATGGTATAGTCAAACCATGTTGTGAGCACGTCATGAGTGACGTATACCACCACGTCCAATGTATTATCATCATCAAAATGGCTTTCCAAAAAAGTAGATAAATTGAAGTGAGTTACATTAAAACTGAATTTCCATTAATGTTATTTCCTACTGGTATTGATTTCAATGGAGTAATGTATTTTCACCAAGTGATAATCCCCTCGTGTTAAAATATGATGATAACCATCTATTACTAGTTCTTCCTGTGTTATAGACTCCTAGGGCCCAGCTCTTGTGAGCATTCAGCTCAAAAACAATATGTAGGTGTGACAGTTTTATGGATACGGTATAAACAAAGAGAATTCTTTGAACATAAGGGGATACTATGTCGGGCCTAGTATCACCTTTCAAAGTTCTAAAAATACTTATTCTCAATAGAGTTTAGCGTGTTTATTTAATATTGTCCATTACCCAACGGTTAACCGTTGTGAAAGAAAGAAAAATAAAATGTCAATCGTGTATCAACCGACAAAATCCACATCGTGTCTCATGCAATATCTGTTCATCAATTTTCAACCCCTCTTTAAATCGTGTTGTAATTGCAATTTGCCAGCAGGTGTCGAAAACATCAAAGAAAAGTTAGACCTTGTCCTGATATAAGTGTGGACAGATTTTTTGTGTGTTTTCTGTCTTTTTATGCCGGTCGTTAGCAAGTATGTAATAGGTCAACCATCACTAAATGTATCATTTACCATATGGAATTTTATTGAAAGCTGTCTATATTGTTTAACCACTTAGTACGTTTTAGTGAAGTGGTCTTTTGTTAAAGAAACGTTCCGACAATGTCATATAATTCTTCCCTGTTACAACAATGTGTACATTTTTATTGTCCATGACCTTTTACATTTTCATAGTGTTAAATATACTGGTACGAAAGAGAAGGTATAAATTGTGGAATTATTCGTGGTGGTGAGATTGTGGGATTTGCTGTGTTCTGCATTATTCAGCGCTGTTTTATGGCATGTCCTGTGTGTTACAATATAGTAATGCTGTGTACTTTTCATTGTCGCAAAATAACAAGGCCTCTTTGCGGCAAGGGTACTGGTACTACTGCGGAATAATTAAGCTGTATCATCAATGTCCAGTGCATTGCATGTTGTAATATATACTGTACTGTACTCTTGTTACTTCGGCTACTCTATGAGTCGTCAGTAACTACTTCACTCACGGAATTAATCTCACTCACTTAGTCAGTCATGAAGTACTTTCAGAATGTACAACATGATACTGCATATACTAAGATTTATTTCATAGCTCAACAGTTGTCAGGCCCAGAGATAAGAGATGAAAGAGATGATATTCTAGAACCATAAAATGTAAGTTATATAGCACAGAAAGTGAGCGTTTCCACATATGCAAAACATATTACAATTCATATTTAAATTAACACTCTACCGTAGCGCCTTGAATCATTTCAAGACTTTTGATTGGATTAAACCTCACACCCTCTTTATGTATTCATATATCGTTGACGTTTTCTTAACTTATTAATATTAATTCATTTTTTAGAGAAGTGACTCATTAATTCTGTTTGACATCATGTACTACCAGCAATAACACTTGCATTACAACAGTTCTTTTGTCATGAGTCAGCCCTTGAACATGGTCCGCTTATGTACAGAGTTAATTATGCAGTTAATTATTCCAGAACATATGGTTAAAACAACAGAAGCCATTTAAGTGATCTTTCTGCAAGCCATTTTGTTATCATAAAAACAGCGGATTTCAGATTATTACGAAGCTTTTTGTTTTCAGTATGTTTGAATGATTTTGATATTTATAGTTGATAACAGTGTGTGACACTACTGTATTGCGCTGTACAGTACTGCACTGTACATGTACTGCACTCTACTGTACTGTACTGCATTGCACTACACATGTATTGTATTGTATTGTATATATTGCATTGTATTGTATTGTATTGTATTGTATTGTATTGTATTGTACTCCAATGCACTGCACTGTCATGAATTACTGCTAAAATTGCATCTTAGCAGACAACATGCTATTTGTTTATTGTATACTTTATTGTCATGCTAAATTTACATGAAATTCGATGTACATTGGCAATGGGAAAGAGAAGGACATACAGAGACTTATTCAACTTACTTTTACATACATACATACATATACATAAACACATGTCAGTCTGCTACTGATTCAATAGATGGATTGACCTTGGTACAAAACTGTGCTTAAACCTATTTGTGCGAGAACGTGGAACCCTAAGGCGACGACCACTTGGAAGATATTCATACTCTGGATGATTAGGATCTTTCATCATTTTATCCGCCATCTTAATAACTTTATCTTTGTACACCACAGAGTTCTGAACAGGTTCATCATGACTGTCATCAAGTAACTTTTTACAGATCTTTCTAGGGCGATTGAGGTCTTCTGGAGATGATTTGATAGCAGATCATAGAAGGCGGTGTTAGCATAGTTAATAACAGATGATATTGTTGAGTTGAAAAACAGAGCAATTACGCTTGAACTTACATTTAACTTTCTCATTGATCTTACATAATACATTCGTTTGTTTACCTTTCTCAGTTGATTTTCTACGTCTTGTGCGAATGACAATTTGCAGTAGATCATACAACCTAAATATGGATATGATGACACTCTCTCTACCTTCATATTATTGATCGCAACTGGTTGTTTTTCATTTTGTCTTCTTCTAAAGTCCAATACAAGCTCTTTCGTCTTTGACACATTATCGTTTCAATTTGCAGAATGTGACAATTCAATATCATCAGTTGGATATGCCATAACATAAGTGCCACTTGCTTTGTATTCTAAAAATAATTGAATTGTGGTATAACGGCTAAACGCTCTTATCTTGCCAGGGCATGATATAGAGTATGCAAATTTGAGTATCCAGCTATTTGCAAACAAGGCAGATGGGAACTGATCCAAACAAGGGACCGGAATAATTGTAACGGTATGATCTAATACACTGTTGATACAGACAAACAGCCAGAGTGGTGGTAAACCCGTATTGCGTAATATCGACTACTTCAGTTGAAGGTTGATATTAAGAACTGCTGCAGAAATCTTCAAATTGCCACAAGAGTTCGAAAATGCAAGGTTGGTAAATGATTGATATCGTAAGCAAAATAAGTAACCTGTAAGGTTGGTATGTAGGATCGCTCTCGATAACACATATGCAGCCAGTCCCACGCCTAGTGTAAGTCAATCACGTTAACTATTACGTGACTGAGGTGCTGTATTCAGTCCCTAGTGTTGAAGTACAAAATACTATATTGACGAAACCAAGAGTGTGTATTTGCAGAGCTTTGTTCTTCATAAATATCAAACAAATTACAGTACTGTCTAAATATTAGTGTAGGTTGTACAGCCACAAGGGCAATCAAATGGTATGACAGCCGAGACTAATGATCATCCTTATGTAAACGTTATTTCGGAGACAGTGTTTTGGAAGAAAGTGTCCTCACTATCACTCACATGTACGTACAATAAGATAACGTGAGATGAAGTGTTATGATGTGTTCTATCAAATGACTACAAGCAACGTGCAGGTTTGAGTCAGTAATAATTGAACATTTTAAGTGATGAACGACCCAATTCCTACCGCTATCGTTTGCTCGTAAAAGGAAAGTAAAGTCTTGACAGACTCGTAACTTTGCATTGTAAATAACTGAAATGGTACTGACCAATTCATTTTCGAAAAAGGGACCTTGCACGATGCAAACAGTTTCCCCAATTTCGAGTATAGTACATTTTCTGCATTTTAACTATATCATAATGGAAATTCTAAATGGGAATAAAGGTTAGGTCAAAACCTACACTGGAATGTTCGACGCAATTATTAAAGACTGTTCCCGTCATGGCAAGATTTAGTACAGTTAATCACTGTTTGATTGCGAGATTAGAATATTCTGAATAGAGATAATGTCCAAATGATTGAAAACTAATTTCTGAAAATTGCATATTTCAATTTGTTAGTTCATAAAATTGACTTCGTAATCTTTACTTATTATCTTTCGAGACTCTTGTCCGTTTCGTAGCAGACGAGTGAGATGACCCAATGTCAGAAATGTCACTTTTACTTCTGACAATATGTGACGTGTAAAAATCAACAATCTTGACTTGGTTATTACAACGAAAGCAATTTATTATACAACTTACAAGTAGGGTAGAGAAGATGTCGAAGGTGAAGGTGAATACTAGAGTGCCGTGATATTTATCACATACATATACACATATACATATACAAACTGTCATATACATATACATATACATATACATATACATATACATATACAAATACATATACATATACATATACATACATATCAAAGTTCGAAGAGATTGCAAAGTTACATTCCACTTATTAAAACTAATGTGCCGTGTTGTTATAATATACGATTTGTCAATGTTGCAAGCGATTGGCAAGTTACATTCCACTTATGAAAAGATTGTAGCTGATTTTGAGGTACACTATGTATGTCAGCTGAAGTTACTGGTGTGCACAGTTACTTGTCTGTGGTGTGCACGAGTATAGAGTTGAATACTTATTAGCAAATGTTTAAGTTATGTAACAAAGCAAGGAACAGCGACGGTGTGTTGTTCACATACATTTCCACAATGATTTTACTCTATCCTGTCTGAATGTTATATTTCCTTGAGTGTACGTTCTCCAGCAGTTAGCAACCACGTTATCGACTTGGTTTGAAGTGTGTTACGTTTCAACACGTAAAGCATAAAGGTAGTTTGGACCACACGTATTTTACGAGCTTCGTTAACATTATGGATTGACTATTATATGAGATTTAATAGCCTAAGTTCAAAGTTCATATACCTTTCTCAATGCTGATATGTTCCCTAGAAACTAATCTTATGCGACTTATCATGTATAATCTAGATTCCATTGCAACATCTCCGGTCCTTGCATGAAACTCTTGCATTCGTCATATATATTCCATAATATTCAGATGTGGTCAGGTGTTAACCTGTCATGTCGTGCCTTGAATTCCTTGATACAGAATTTTTATTCGAAACGTTGGATTACATCTATTTTTTCGGACTGTCTCCCTCGTTCCTTATGCATATATATATATATATATATATATATATATATATATATATATATATATATATATATATATATATATATATATATATATATATATATATAATGTGTAATCAGTTGCTTGAATTCCACAAATCTCAAGTTTATATGCCAAGTGAACTCTCGTTAAACTAAAAATGCTGTCAGTTATTCGTAGAAGAAAGGGGTGTTTTGGTAATGTTTACTAAATCCATTCGCCCTGCAATCAAAACTTTACTGTTATATATTAAATAACGCAGCTGTCAAAATATGACAAAAGTATATAGCCCAAGGTAACCACATCATACTAGAAATTTAGCTATTTTAATAAGCAGTCTAAATTGCCTGAAGCACATTAATTGTGAGCGTGTGATTTGCGTAAATAGTACATAAGTAGGGATAGCAATGAAAGAAGGAGTTGTATTAAGTCCAAATCAATAAGCATGTTAATTAAATCACTGGTATTTGATGCTCTATAACTTTACAATGTATGTATGTATAGCTATTGATACAGCAGTAATGGTTCATAGAGACAGATACTTCATACTGGGAATGGTATCCCTATGGGTATGTTAATTACTACGTTATCTACTGTTAAAATTAGTAAACATGAAATAGAACTTCGTCTGACTTGATAAAGATCTTACTAAATATTGCTACATTTTATCTTCTGGCCCACAAAAATGTTGCTAACATGGCCACAGTTCATCCTCTGGCTCAGCATATAATTTTAGTAAGATTGCTACACATTCTTTGTGTGTGTGATTCTGTTATCTTCGCAGATTATTACATTGTAAATGGTCTATCTGACAGGGTTTGTTTGTAATGTCAGAATATCCATGTATATACGTAGCTACATTGTGAATGATTTAGCGACGATTTGCCAAAAAAAAGTAACATAAGCAAATAAAATCACAGTAGCAATATTGACAAGATCGTTGCCGAGGCAGACAACTGAACACAACAATATATACTTGCCGAATCAGACAACGTACTGTTTCAGGTTTACTTGTTTCAATTGTATTGGTCTTTACACTAGCAAATGAAAGCTTTATGTCTATTGGGTCCGCGGGTTACATTTATTACGTCATTTGCATCTAATATATTTAATGTAAATCTTCCTCACTGTGTGAGTCCATCATAACTACGGTTATCCAGTAGCCTCTTGTGTGTGGTCATCTTCCCATGTCAGATGCAGCCTTAAGATGGACTATCCTTAGGATAATAACTGTTTGAAGAAGAACAGGGATAATACCGAAGAGACTGAACTAATTGAAGCGTAAGTTGGACTTTTGTAAAATGCATGGAAACATCTGAGGATTTTTTAAACGTTTTTTTTCTTCAGATTTTTCTGAATCAGAATATCTACTGTACATGAATGAAAGGAACTTTGACTATATCGGCGTAAACTTTTCCACAATGCTCAAATGGAATGTAAAATTTGCAATTCTAAGCAAAAGGGCGACAGATAATCCTACAGTCACGTAGTCACGATGCTTCAACTATTTCATTATTTTTGATATGATATTTGTCATTCTTTTATTGACAATTTGTATAAAGTCCAATGTATTGCTAATCTGTCTTTACGCGTATGTAGTGATGTTCTTTTAGATAAACAAATATTGTTTGCTTAGATTTTGCTAATAAAAGTATTACATGTACTTATAAATTAACAGGCTAATAACATATTGTTAGAGAAGCGTAGAATTACGACGTTTATCTGGCAACAAATCGCATTTCGTCCTGGTTTCTGACATTGCAATTGTGTCTCCTTGTATCAGACTACATTATGACAAACCAATACTGTACCATAAAATGAACAATTCAGCGTCACCATTTGATTTACATGACATCAATGTGCAAAACCACTCAACTTTTCAATTTTATTGGAACACTTGCATTTGATGTACATATTGGGAAATATTTATTTATTTTCGTCCTTTGCGCTTCAGAAACTCTACCAGGTAATTTCCAGTGACAAAGCAACATTCATTCAGCCGATAAATATATTTCACTCAAGAAAGTTCCGGCTGAGGAATTTTCGCTGCTCTGCAAAGGAAACTACGTAAAACTGAGGATAAGGATATACAAAAGGGAGTAAAATTCTTTGTTGCTTCGAGTGTTGGATTATGCACAACACCGTGCAGCATGGAGAGCATAGACATCTGGCGGTGCTTGATATGGTTTCTGATGTCTGTTCGTTGTATTCCGTGTGTTAACGCACAGTATTTTTCAGGTGAGTACACTGTAACTTCAATAACACTTTTGAACGATGTCAAGATTATGACCCAATTTGTTTTTATCGAAAAGAAGGCAAATGGGCATGATGGCGCGACAACGTCACATATTTCTAGATTGAAACATAGAAAGATCAGAAGTTGCGTTAAATACGAGACGAATATAGCCATGCATTTTACGAGGGAGATTGGACGTGGCTGGTTTACATGCTAAGCGAATGTAGGCGACAGACTTAATAAGATTATGTTTTTAGTCTGCACCATGCAAAATTAAATTATGGTATGTGCATGTTGTTAAAACCATATATTCAATTTCGTTATTCTTTCCTGTCATATTTAAGGTCAACCACAGCAATATGTATAGTAGTCCTATACTCACGTAAAAAGAATGCTTGGAAAATATATCTTTCGTTGCACCCTATTTCAGCTGACATAAGTACAGAAAAAGGGGTGTGGGTAACGCTAACGTCAAGTCAACTATTGTACTATAGCATACAATTGTCCAATGTCTCACATTACATACCCCCGGAGTTTATACAAATGTAAACTCTGTGTCCTATGATCTTAAGCGTATTGAGAGAGAAGTATATATGTCTTCGTGTGCTGGTGAAATCGTCTACCGTTGGTAGAGAGCCAACGTCAGTCAGATTTATTAGGTTTTTGCCGTGATTTATATGTAGTCGTGACCAAGACTGCTTTAACTGCATTTCGTATGAATCATTAGAATGTTTATTACTGTCATTCTATGGATTACATTATGCATTTATCACCTTTCATGACAGATAGCGTGTTCCAAATACATTGAACAACATTTTACTCGCAGATCGACAGGAGAATGGCAAGTTGTAATCGGGTAGAATAGGATACAACTATATACACTGAACAACGTTTGACTAACAGAGAAAGTGGCAAGTTGTAAATCTGATACAATTGTATTTGGTTTGTTAATCCCGACTACAATCTTAATATATACTTCCCATTGTACAGTCCAACAAAAGTACCATTAAATGTGTTTATATCTACCTTGAATACTCTTTTCAAATAATGTAGACACCTTTTAAGCAGCCACAAATTAATAGTATCTTGTTGTATATATCTATATTAGTGTCACACCATTTATTGCATGTTATCGTTACATACGTTACATTATATAAGTACAAACTGTCTAATCTCATGATGGTTGGTGAGCTTAGCTCTAGTGCTAGCAACATCCGGTGAAGCTGATCTGCAATATCATTTTCCTATCGGATTGGATTCATATTTTTGAACTTGCTCGGCCTCCACCAGAAATGAAAAGAAAACTCCTATTTAGTCAGGAGTCTGTGAAAACAGTGAGTTTCTCTCGAATTGCAAGTAGGTATCATGAAAGGAGTAATATAAGGATACACGATATCTGATATTTCTGCCTACCATTCATATGAAAACTGGAACAAATAATTTTAAATTTGTCCACCTATTTACAAATACGTGAATGCCCAGGTCCTTTACTGTGACACTTGCTTCACACATGAACTTTGTGCTCAATGGTGTGTGTGTGTGTGTGTGTGTGTGTGTGTGTGTGTGTGTGTGTGTGTGTGTGTGTGTGTGTGATTGCATCATGTGGCGTAAGATTTTTTACAAGGATGATGTCGGCCGTTCAATTTCTACATAAACAGGACCCTTTTAGTTTGATCTCAGATCAATGTGAAAAAATATATTTCTACAATGGTATAAGATTTTAGATGAAGACTGTCCGCCATATACACTGGTTGTTACAGTAGTGGTGATGTACACAATCTTTGGTTTCACACCTTGAAAGAACCACCTTACACGGTACTCAATAACATTCCTTCATACTACCAAACTGTTGATCTGAAGTATTCAAAAGCTTCTCCCTCGGCCATTTCTCGTACAACATCAATGTAATCGAATTCAAAACCAGGTAAATGAAGATCAACCATGTTAACCCTAATTACCAGATACCTAGAAGTTCAACATATCTGTGCCGTTGAACATCACACAATGTTATACACACATAATTTGCATCATTGATTGATTGATTGATTCAAAAAAGAGTGTATTCTATTAAGATTCTCCCCCATTATTGAACTGAGTGTGTTTCTTTTGTGACATTTCCTCAACAAGTTAATAACATTTAAAAGGACCCTCGCCATTTATTTACGTCAATATTAAATAGAGCGTCAGACTTTGACAATTAAATAGAAATCAGAGCTAAATAATTTTTCATTCGGAGTATGTTTTTGAAAGATGATATTGTGAATGTACTGCATTTCTCAATTTCCGTCCATTGGATTTCTTTAGTAATGTTGCCATTACGCAAATCAAACTAATGTTTTCATGCAACCATAAACGTGATCTGCTTATATAAAGATTACTTGCGTTTTTCTTATATAGTTTAGATGTAAAAATCCGAGTAAAGTATTAAATTGAAAACTAGACAAATAGAATACTATAGAAAAAAATACAAAGTGAAACTACTTTGCCGTGGTAGCGTCTCATCCAACTGGACAAATTTTAACAACGAAACAGAATACTAATCCAGAAAAGATCTGTACAGTCATCACCCATTTTGCCTTATAAATATTCATCAACACCATCTCACAGGAGAGTAAATAAAAACCAACTAAGTGGCATGGTATTTGCAGGATTTAGACAGACACATTTTTATCACAAATTATAAATTTTACTAAATGCAAAGCTTAAAAATCATTTTAAAAGTAGCTTTATCCGTCATTTAAATTTCTATACATAACACAAATGCAAGGTACGTGTTCGATATATATTTAGCTCAAATAATGCAACAATTGCTCTGGGCATATATAGCTCTTTACAACAGTATTCATATGCATAAACGATGAAACACTTGATTTTTAATGTCTTCAGTCAAAGAATTATGTTTCATAATGTACAGACGACTCGAGGACATTTCAATTTATTTTCCATTTAGTAGATTCCTCTAATTTTACTCTATAATGTGTTAGATATATCCAATTGGGACAATCAACGTTAAAGATGCTATATATTAGGTTGATGATTTGTTCCTCTAGTGATCTCAATATACTGATTTAAAACATTCAAGTAACGTAAATAAATAAAGAAATTTAAAAAATAAATTTAAAAAATAAATAAATAAATAAATAAATAAATAAATAAATAAATAAATATTGTCTAGATGTTCCGCACTTTGATGACAAAAAAGACCCATTGGCAATCATTTGTTAAAGTTAGACTAGTTATTCTGATTTAGTAGAGACATATTATAAGTGGTCATTTTCAACATCACACTACAAACACAATGCAAATCTGAGGTTAGGTTATGCAAAACATGAATTATTTATTTAAATATGGGGACCAGGAATCAGCACAGTACCTCGGTGTTGAGAGTGATGACGTTATTGTACTTTTCGGATTTGTATTGAAATTCTATACTCAAAACTACGGAGAATCACAAATGACTTTGTGACGGTCGCACTTGTTCTGTTTAGCAATCTAATGCAGTTGTTTAGCATTGTCTTACTCTGTTCTGGAAACATTAAAGTCGTAAAAGTAGCAAGTCACACCCATATTCTCGCAAACCAGAGCTGTTATTTCTTCCGCCATACTGCGAAATAACGAACTCTGGCATCTTACGATGGACGGACGGGTATTTCAGATTAGTAATAAATATTCATGAGTAATGACGTAATGACGAACCATATGGAGTGTGTGTTTTGGACGGTGCCGTAAAAGAGGCCGTGGTTTGCGACGATGGTCACACTATACCATGACTGTTGGAATTGATGTCCCATGACCCAATGCATGGTATATTCCATTACCCACTAACTACCATCTCCCAATATACTCTGTGAGTATTCGGAAGCACACTAATCAGTATAACATTTGTAGATTTTCAAGGAGAAATAATTACTGTACAGTGTCATTTCTGACATTCAAGTAACATGTTGGTTAATACATTTTTTTCAGTCGTCAGCAGTGCACGACCACACATTTAAAACTGTGTAAGTAATATTACCAGGAAACGTCGGCAAATTACTGACAGTCGTCACATTTCCGTTTGTCCAGGAGATCAACCCTGCGTTTCACATCTAGACGACAACGAGAAAGGAACCGCGTTAACCATTACATCAAATAGAATGGTTAAATGCAGAAACCTTGCCATTCTATTCTATCATATCCGTAGTACCCCACGTGTCTTCCAAGTAAATTGTGTTCCCGGTACTCTCAAATGTCAACGGTTCACTCTTTCTACTAACTTTTGATTACGTGTTAATAAACGAACTTTCAATACAACGTTTGGCTATAGTATCGCACTGATTCAACATTAGTTGTAACTTAGAAAGTGTATTATTTCACAATCAATGTGAAACATAACATATCTAAAGAACAGAAGGTGTATTGTGAGCCAGCTCAACAAACTACAAGTTGTTATCAACGAAAACCTGTATCGATTAGTATTCGCCATTGTCAGTAGTTGAATGTGATATTGTGTGCATCGATTATTAACTTCCTCATCTGAATCATAAGATACACTGACAATTTACTCGATACTTTTCAAGGTGTAAGCTTATACATGCTACGAGTACAATGTTGTATAGATGACTATCTTTGGATATGTTTTTCCCAGTATTACTAATATAATGTGTCCAACTATTAATATGTAAATTTCCAAGGTCGTATGCATATGGGGTTGCTAAACCAAAATCAAATATCAATATTAATACTTGGTGTGTTTACATTTGTACTCCTCATCGGTGTTAGAATATGGTCACGCTTTTGCAATGAAAAAAAACATACGGCAACCATTATCGAAATACACGACTGGTGATTAGTTTTACCACGTACATATTATAGCAATTGTTTATACATATAAACTTGATGTACATAATTATTGTCTTTCGTATTAACGACACATGATGTCACGCTATCAGTTCATATATCTACCACTACCGGCCTGTAAAAACTTCTGACTTCGTTTTTACAAGCGTCCTACTATGTTATGCATAGCAGACATAAGTTGGTATAATATGCTTTACCACATATTCAATATAACCAGTGATGCAAGAAGGTGTCAGATATGCTTGACCTGGTATTGATATAACTTGGTCCCCAAGGGTCACCATCAACACTTTTCTCGATTATGCTCTAAAATAACTTCAAGTTTGTCTTCAAACGTCGCCATTGTATGCCATTTTCACAAAATAATGCCACTTCTCAATTTGTCTCATAACTTGGCATTTCTGCGTTTTGTTAATCATAAATAAGCTTACAAATGCTTTATATTTTCAAGCTCATAATTCTTGAAAGGTAAATTTTAATCAACTGTATGTCCCTCAATTGTCAAATGTCTTCATTCCCTTTGAAGTTGATTTCCCCCATTACAAAAATCATGACAGGTAATTGATAAAGATTGCGAACTGTCAGTCACGTACAAGTACCAATTGTGAAGAGTAGATTCCGTTTCTCAAGCTGAATTATTTTAACAATGTAATACGTGCATCTACTTTGGCCTTCAAGAACTAAATGGATTGATTGTGTTGTGGGAATTTTTTACCGATGGAAGTTCAATTATGACATCAACTTTAATCGAAATTATATGACGTATACGTATTTGAGGTAAGAGGAAAACGTTGAAATGCTACTTAATCCGTTTCCATCGTAGTCACACCTGAGCAGAACATCAAAGGCAGCATTTTCTTCAATAGATAGAATGACATTGAGTTATTAGTCCAAAGAAAATACAAGTGAACTAAGAAGTCTTGTCACTTCTCGTCTTCAACTCGAAGTGGCAAAACACTTAGGTCACGATTTATTTTCCGGCTGAATTAAGAAGGATCTATATAATTCTCCCTGTGTAGGCATAATTGATGAACAATCGGGAAAAAATACTGGTGAATTTGAAGGTTTTGACCCATAATCAAGAACCTTAGAACAAATGAAATAGATGCGCGTAGAACGACCAGAGTTTAAACCCCGTGTGATTCTGTTCGCTCGCATTCAGCTTGGCTTGCTTGAGGTACAAATATGATTATAACACTTTCTTTTTCAATGGAACTGCTTCTTGTGTTCTAGATGTTTATAATGTACGACTACAACGACATTTCAGAATTCAACAGCAACCGATAAACAGAATAAGATATATTTGAAACTCTTCCTTAGAGTCTAAAGAATGTGAAAATCCGTAATGACAGAGCCACTTAGAACTCATTTTGTACCATGGTGTAGGAAGACTCAGACGAACATTTATTCGGCTAAAATAAATATACTATGTGTCGGGTTTGGGTTTGGGTATTATAGTAAAGTTTTAGTGTGTTTAGGTTGAACATGTATATCGTTTTGAGTGTGTTTGATATCGGTGGGCACACACGAACCACTCTTTTCCCAAAATAGGCGTGTTGCCATGGCATCGGCCATGTTTTGAGCCAAATCCCATTACGTCTTCTTGTAGTTCAGCAATAGAAACCTGGACAGTCACTTAATGTTTGTAGAACCACTGTAACCGGAAAATAATTTACGGCTTCTATATATCTGACTCGTTATTAAAGTCTGAGAAATACGGAAACATCTGATGACACACCTGGAGACTAACACAAATAAAGTAACAGTATTTTTTGTTATATGATATAGGAAAACTCAGATGAACATTGATCGGTACTAAATGCTATGTGTCGGTTTTTATACTTAAGTTTGTTTAAATTGAATATGTGCATGTTTTTGAAATTCTACACACAGATATCATTATTACCCCCCCCCCAGATGTTACCATGACAACTACCGAGAATTAAGCAAAGTTCGTCAAGAAGCCAGACAACTGCCTAGATTCCTATGAGCAACTACAAGCAGAAAATAATAAGTGTCGCCATTCATATTTTTTTATATTTGACTGCGTGACTCATTTTTGTAATCTTAGCAAAGTGCACTGGTATTTGGATTTTGCTGGGTCTTAGTTGCTAGGCATACATGTATCAAATTTTTTTTAACGTTTGTGCATATGCCTATCCATCCCCGTTGTTATCTACATAATATACACTATTGTATCACTTTTGCTATGGGCGGAGCCTTAGTTGGCGGGGAAATACTTGATATTAAAAATATCTTTATGTACTTGTCTACACAATGATGTTGTCTTTGCAGAATATTGTGGCATGTGTATGTTGCTAAGGGCTTGGTCATCGTTGCCAATGATATATATTTTAAATAGTGTTTGCGTTAACAATTGAAGCAGTTTATTCCTGGTACTGATCACATGGTTTGAGGGGACATTGGCACAAGTAGATTTTATACACAAACATTTCCACAGTTTAGGTGAAAAGCCAGTAGTGGCATTCTGTGGGTCACTTGGGAAAAGATACTGGTGCACAGAATATATACCATGTAAATAATATACTTCCATACTGCCATCGTATCACCCTCGGAATATCTGAGAGTGCAAATCGATCATTGTATTAGTCATACAAATCCATAATATCTGCAAGCAACTTGGTAGCTCTCACATGTTCCATTAAATCACAGTCCGTGACAAAAGTAAGTTGACATACTTCAAAAATGGAAACACGAGGGCAATGAAAAATATTTTCAGCGTTTGGTTGTCATGATATGTGACGGATCTCTTAATAAAACTCTAATTAATGTTGTAGACTTCATATGTCGAGTAAACATTAGATTCATTGCAGAAAATGTGTCAATTTTACGTAAGAATAATATTTGTATTTGTTATAATTCAACAATCAATAGTTAGACATTCAAAGTTTTAATTAGCTAATTGAGTCTCGATCTCATTATTTTGTTGATTCTCATAAAAGTTCTCTTCTCTGTCTCTTTTCTACTTCATTCGCATTTGCACTATTGGGAAATGATTTGATGTGCTCACCGAACAATCACACTTACACCTCTTTTATTTTGTTGTTATGCTGTTTCCGAAGTAGTGAAACACTTCAGAGTTGATTGAATAGAATGACAGCAGCAAAACTTGTGAACCAGCTGCTTTTGTAAGCGCCGAAAGCCTGTTTGCCCCGACATACATTAATTCTTGGAATGCAAAATTCTGAAGTATGGCTATCACACATGATACACCACACTTAACTGGTAAATTAATAATGCCAAATTATATGAAATTTGAAGCTTGCATACTTAAGATATTGCCTAATTATCGAAAATAATTAATTATGTAGATCAAACATTAAAACTTATAGTTACGCCAACAAGCTTTATAGAATACATGCGCTTTGTTATGGTTGATGTATGTACCAATCATATGGAATTTGAAGTGTGCATACTTGAAATATAGCAAATGACTCATAAAAATAATGTATTAATCAACAAGCTTTCCAGAAAGTGCGCTTTGTTATAGCTGTTGTATGTACCACATTATATGGAATTGAAGTGTATATTCTAAAGTATAGCTTAATTACTAAGAATCATTAATTATGCAAATTACTCGTTAATCTTAAAAGCTACATCAACAAACTTCACAAAATATATGCGGTCTGTTAACATCAACCTTTTCTAGCCATACCCTAAAGTATGTGTACCAAATTTCGTTTGTATTGAGCCGGTCGTTTTTGAGAAATCAATGACACGGACAGGCAGACACACACACACACACACACACACACACACACACACACATACATACATACATACATACAGACAGACAGACAGACAGACAGACAGACAGACAGACAGACAGACAGACAGGCAGGCAGGCAGGCAGACAGACAGACAGACAGACAGACAGACAGACAGACAGACAGACGAACACATACACACACACACATACACACTGAGACACACTATCCAGCTGTAAAAGGTAAAAAGTATTGTAACTATATTTGCGATAATCTCAGGTCTGTCATAATATATTTCCGTATTTCTTAGACTCTTACAAAGAGTTTGATGTATATAAACCTTATTAAATCATTTTCAGGTTAAAGCAGCCCTGCAAAACTGTAGGTGATATTATCCGGGTTTCCTAGATTACAGGAAAACAAAATGTGATTTTGCATAAAACATGGTCGTTGCTATGGTAACACGCACATTTTGTTGGGGGTGGCGGGGGAGAATAGTTTGTGTGTGACGTGACGGCTGATACCCATCACACAAAAATAGAAATGTTCACTCTAAACACATACAATCGTTAACATGATACATAAAACCCAACACATAGTACCTGTATACTGTGGAGTCATGATGTCCTTGGGCAAGATTTGAACCACGACTGTGCCTCAGTCAACCCAGCTGTATAACTGGGGACCTGGTAGGATGTAGGTTGCAATGTGAAGGCTTTAATCCTATGCGCTTAAATGGCTGCAATGGATTGTATGCTCCCCGGGGAGTTGAGGAAGACTAAAGGGCCGTTGTGCTGTTCTGATCCGAGCCAGGGGTAATAATTGTAAAGCGCTTTGAGCACGGAGTGGGAAAGCGCTATATAAGAAACCAACATTATTATTATTATTATTATATAATCCGAATAAATGTTCGTCTTAGTCTTCCTAACTCCATGTTACAAAATGTGTTCTACCTTAATTTGAAATGATTTTCTGCTCTGTCATCATGGATTATCGCATTTCTGAGACTCTAACGAAGAGTTTGATATATACCTTAATCGGGTTGTTTTCCAGTTGCGGTATCTTAAAAACCAGGCAACTTTTCTGGCCTCTGCAGCACAAGTACTAATTTAGTAGAAACGGCCACCGAATGACGTCATAACATTTTAAAAGTTTTTTTCGATGATTCAATAATCGCCATTATTTATATTTCGCCGAGTTTGATATAAAACTAATAGATGCTACCGATAAGGGCCGTTGTTGACAACAGGAGGATGGGGTAAACGCTATAGAATTTGTAGCCGTCAGGCGAAAGCTACTTTCACATATTTTCGTTACAATGAAATATAAACCGGTGCCCCTTCTTTTGTTATTGGATTGCCAATACAACATAGTATATAGTTTATATTGTGGAAACATAAATGTAGAATACTAACGGCGAAATACTCTGGAGTAGAACCAATTAGGTCAATGGAAATCAATGGTAATCTTGATGGACACGCTGTCAATCAGTTTGTCATAGCACGCATTAAAATTTAAAACATAAACCCCAATGCAATTCGTCCACCGTTAATGCTCGTAGCAAACAGATGTGTTTCAAACGTTGTGGCTTTACATTCTGCCGGGATGTTTCATAAAAAAGGCTACAGAGAAATGACGTGGGTTTAATAGGCAGGCTATTGTTCTCTCGTTTTCGGATTATCGGTCAATAGTTAGAGGGTCTTTTAATACTCCCTAGCAAGATACACATCTTTATGCACATCACTTATACACTCTCGGTTTTAAAGTACTCACACACAAACGTATTGACGCCAGTATTCATATAGCGGGATTGGAACTAGTTCCAGTTTTACTTTTGTTCCCAACTGTAATTTTACCAATGAACAGTCATGGGGATGAGTGTTTTAACTGCACCATCAATCATACTATTGCTGGGATGGATATGTTGTCCCGTACAATGTGGTAAGTGTCACTGCTTTCAGCATTATCATCATGATAATATTCATCACCCGCTCAGTGATATATTGTTACCTCTAATTTAAGCTCACCTTCACATCGTCCTGCAATTAATAATGTTATCAGCCGACTGATTCATTGGGTCCTTGTATACACAACAGATGGCAACTAGTCAGTTCACTATAACAATTGCAGTTATATTTTACATACAAATTTCTATTGGTATTGTCACATGATGTTCAAAGATTAAACTATATGTTATATATTTGATCACAGTAGCCATAATTATAGCGACGTTCGAACAAGTCACGTTTGGGAGTACTAAAGTAGTGATCGTCCAAACTTGTTGACGTCAATCCTTTGTTATTACACTCAGCTTTGGACTTAGTTAACGGATAATGAGTCGGTTTCCATCATGTTATGAGAATGCGACGCTCCTGAGGAGATACTGTCATTAATTCGCGGTTCGTTTATCCTAGCTGTCTTTCTCTAAATGTTGCGCTGACTCTTCCTTCGTGTTGTTTAAACGTCTGTCTGTCTGTCTGTCTGTCTGTGTGTATGTGTGTATGTATGTATGTATGTATGTATGTATGTATGTATGTATGTATGTATGTATTATGTAATCTATATATGTATCTATGTTCTAAAGAATTCGATGTCTTTGTGCTGCATACTATGTTAGACCCTCATGCTTTAGCAAGTTTAAGCAGTGTGTCATCATTAATTGACACTCATTTACCTGATACATAAACGAGAACAGTGTTTTCTATCTCACCACAATGATACGTTGTGATAATTTGACAGAAGAAGAAAAATGATGTAGAAGAAATTTAGATAACTGAGGATGCATTAGTTTTTATTGCCCAACACGTTTTGTTTGTTTACCTAATTTCATTACATGGACTGTCGGTCTAATGACAACGCTTATTTCTGATCACTATAGAAAATATTAAATTTCTATAATTTTCTGATTGTTATTCTTTTGACACACGTCTACACGTTTTATACTCCATGAAAGTAAAATTAATTCCATCTTTCAATGACCACGACAAATTAGTTTCCTGCGTTCTTTTATTACATTAACATAACAATTCTATTTAAAAATCAAATCTTACGTAACCATGGATTTTAGTGAAATTTAAATATAGATTTCCTTTTACAAAATACAAATAAGTGGTAAAATTATTAATTCGACCTTTGAATGACCGCGAAAAGTTAGGGTTCTGCGTCCATCTGTATTGCCATAGTTATTCTAGCTCAAAACTCCAATCTTACCATGTATTTTGGTATGGTTTATGTGTCTAAAAGGTGTTAGCTAGCCTTGATTGTTTTGTTCACTATACAACAAATGGATTCAAACTGAAAAGATCTTACGAACATATGCTACCATTAATGACGATTCTCCTGTGTTTTATTAATACCGTACTTTTCAGTACATTTTTATATTAGCATTACAACTCCTCGTACTTTGTCCCTCACCCTTGGACCCTAAGGTTATCGTACATTCGATACGATATTAACAATTTCAAGGTCATAATGCTCTATCCTGATACGACCAGCAACTTTCAATATAACATGACTATCAACTTGCATAGGAAGGTCACGGAGGCATAGCAGTAACCTTCGAAAAAAGAATAATGACTAATTACATTGGTTCGATTATTACACCACCTTCTCTGTTATCTCTGTTCGAAAGTAATTATATTATCATGTTGTAACAGCTTTTAAGCATTTGGTTACTTTGGCACCGGTACGTACCGATGTCCATTTATTTTTTGCCACCTGAAATCCAAAGTACATACATTCCTGGGTTTTAAAGTGTGTTCAGTAAATATGAAAAATGAAATATTGTTTCGTGGGGTAAGCTTAATTTCTAGACAGACTGGCTTCAAATATTCAACAATGATCTCGCATGTTATAATTTTGACCGATTGGAACAGTTAATATTGGAAGTACAGTTGAATTGAAACTTTTAGTGATTTTAATAATACCTGTGATATGTATGCCACAAGTAGTTTCTCTTCCGTCTCCGTTAACCACATAAGTACGAAACATTTTGTAAAAAACAAAACTATGTTTGCATAGCAGCAGAAAGTATATGAATCTGTTTAATATCGTTGAACCAAAGCAGAGCTGAGGTACTGGTGAATTCTGGGTCGATTGTCCTTTTCTGTCTCTCTACAAACTTTCTCCAAAATATACTAAGATTCATTTTTACTGAGCAGCTCTTAATGTTAATCATTCTGCTAAATGTCAATAATCTACACTTAACCAAAGCACCGAGGTATTGGTAAGTCTGAGAGACAAATAATTTGCAGTTGTCTACATTCTTCATTGCTTGCAATGATTACAGCAATGACTATCTTACATAGCGTTTTCTCTATGCTACTTTGTTATACATTGTCGATTTTGAAGCCGTCAATACACACAAGGAAGTCAACAATGCACAGCTGTTAACAGAACTCACTATATTTAAAACTAATCACATCTGGGACCACTAATGTTCATGCTTTGTTAAAATATCAGAACAAACCCGATAATGACTTGCAATTATCAAAATTACAATTTACTGAGATGATCAATGCTTAAATAAATGCTTATATTAATCAAATAGCGACATAATTGTACAATATACATCTTACATACTTACATACTTACATCTTACATAGTAACGATGGCACATAATATATGAATGCATAAGACTATTAGTCATTGTCTTTGGAAATGAGACTTAAATTGCTGTCCTTGTAGTTAATTGTATTTAAGCAATGTTGATGATTTTGTATACGTTATCCATGAGCTGACCTTGAATAAAAAAGCTGGCAAATGTGTGCTGTTGAAGACCTCGATTGCGATTACATTGCATGGACGTATATATGCTTTAGGTTTAGATCGTTAATCTATAGATCAATTGATATGTGTTAGGTGGTTTACGTTTTAAAATTACTTGGGACTGGCAAATATAAAACTATAATGAAATTTGAACTTTCACGGTGTCATGGCCCGTGCTACCCAATACGTTTGATTTTGGGGTACCTAAAATTCTCAAGATATATCTTCGTATTATCAATGG
This sequence comes from Glandiceps talaboti, assembly GCF_964340395.1. Lineage (NCBI taxonomy): Eukaryota > Metazoa > Hemichordata > Enteropneusta > Spengelidae > Glandiceps > Glandiceps talaboti. Next base: position 21,116,707 of record NC_135554.1, read on the forward strand.
ACATCAAAGAAGTCTTTGTAAGGAAAGGCCTCACAACGTTTTAAAGAGCATTGGGACAAACCAGGAAACTGTATAATTGTCATGGAGAACAAATAACAGTGTACACCCTCTGTATTCGTCATGCGTTTTCTTGTGTACTGATATAGCCATTTCTGCATCAGCACACATTAACGTACCAGCAGACAGTACACCACCATACCACGTACCAGTAACTTGTGTTCTATTAACAAAGGGTTGAAACGTCATACTACTCAGACAGGTACTTTGTTGTTTCCACGGAGTTTACATGCATATCAATGTCTACTGTTTTGTGTTACTATTTGGTGACCAAATTATTGCAAACAGCATCGTGCGCCGGAACTTCATTTAAACATTGACGAGCCTGATAATTCAAGTCGCCCCTGGATTTGATATTTTGTAGGCTTCATGATCTCACTTCACTTCATTGCATTAAACAAATCGCTACTTTTAACGTAATGTGTTGAAATAAAACCATGTATACACATATTCTGTCAACTCCAGAGGAAGGGGGATATTGATAGTTGTGGCATGTGTCTAATAACACATGGCCAGTAAAGACACAATAACATTGTACAGCCAAAAATGTTATAATTTAAAATAAGGAAAACTCAAACTGTGAAAGGAAAATAGCTCTTCAATTAAAGGATGTATGGATACAGTAACATTGTACAGCCAAAAGTGTTATAATAATAATTTAAAATAAGGAATACTTAAACTGTGAAAGGAAAATAGCTCTCCAATTAAAGGATGTATGGACACAATAACATTGCACAGCCAAAAATGTTATTATTTAAAATAAGGAAAACTTAGAGGAAAATAGCATTGAAATTGAATAATATATGGCAATAAGCTATATCTGGCTTGAAAATGGAAATCGCCCAAAGCAACATACACTTTACCGGAGTTATATAATGCGTAAATGCTTTTAACTTTATTAAAAGTAAATATTTACCAATTATATAATTATATCAAGGTGTAGGATTATGCAACAAAAACATCGAACTATTTATTTTACAGAGAAAAGGTTCAGGGTCATAGATCAGTTCGCTGTAAACTATCTTAATCGCTGTTGTGTTTTTAATTCGATTTCATTTGTCAAAATTAGATTGGAAAGTTTTAATTGAATATATATATATAGGGTTACATACTTTGTATTACGATGAGAATTTGTATGAAATCGGTTGATTTATTTGAATACAACATAAAACATGTTGAAGTAATTGAAAGCATAGAAAATCTCACCCCGTTATATCTTTTTAAATTAACATTATTAAAATATACAACCATACAAAATGAAGAATGGGTAATATTATTTGTTCAACCACTTGTCCTCACTATACGAAAAGTCTAATTTACCCATCTTTACCCAACCTTTACCCTACCCGTGACCCATCTAACCACCATCTCTGTCCACGGGTAGTATGAGATGCAGTGCCACTTTTGACTGTCTACAGCCCCCCAGGGGGAGATATCACTGGGGGGTAAATTATGTCAAAGGTGGGACTTCGTCTCATACTCACCACATTTACTCATCCTCTGCTAAAGCTTTACCTTGGGTGGAAAGACGTGGTCAAATATGACTTTTCGTATAGTGCCTTAGACTTCTTTTTTACTCCTTATCTTGGGTAACATGGATACAGAAATGTGCATTTATAACGCGACTCAATTGAAATTTGAAAGGAGTCTTTCGTAAAAGTTCTTGTATTCAAATACCTTTGATGGTTGTATTAGTCTTTTGCTGTAATGAGATGCGGCACTGTATATGATGTTCATCAGCTTCTATACAATACACGCTGGTTATTTACTACTCCAAATTAAACTGATGTATTATTGATATTTCGAAAACTCTTTTAATTCTGGAACATAAAAAACACTTAAATTAATCAAATTTTGATGCCTCATGTTTGCTTTAACTTTTTCAATTTCTAGATTTCCCATGGGATATTCTCGCATCAATGTATGATAAAAATCATTTTAATAAATTAAATACGAGACTTGGCATCGCCCACGCAATTACCTACGATATTGAGAAAGAGAAAGATTGTAATTAAGGCATCCTTGAATTTTGAGATGAATTTGGCGATTTAAAAAAAAAAAAAAACCTAAGTGCGGCCACGACCTTTAATGACGGTTTTTAGGTACCGTCATACAGCCAAAATCTGAAGTTGGATCTGAATGTCAATCGGAAGCTTTGTTCTTATTTTGTATGAGTACGGAGATTTTAGAGTTCGACGACATGCGTATATAATAGTCAAGGAAGACACGATTTTATATTAATACGGGCAACATCAAAGGATACGCCAATTGACAAGTCTATCTATGTAATTAATTTTGGCTGTAAATGTGTAAAATGTTGTACAGGTAATTAGTATATACTCATCTCCATCCTTAAAAAATAACAATTGAAAAACAAAACAAAACATTAAACTTTGGCAACTTTCTGCGTGGTAGTGCAATTCCCTCTTAGCATGCGTCTTAAATACTCTAACATGTTCTGAATTTCAAGGAAAGACACAACTTCTCAAAATACAATTTATAGTCTACTAAATGGCCAGATTGTGATATGTTTGTCTAACATTAAACGTTATAGGTGTTCGGAACATAGAATGTTATCTACATAACAGATATTTTAAGAGAAAGCTAGAGAACAAAGTGACTCCATCAGTGACTAGACCTGTATAATGTTAATGGGTATACATATTTATGTATACAATCGAATACAAAGGAATGCTTCTAAAGGTGTTATGACCACCATTCTCATCACATCTGTTCAGTGATGCAAACATTGGATAGCTATAGTGTATTTGATTGTATGCCTGTTATGAAGCGTTTAATGACCCTGAATCATTTCAGAAATTCACAGCTACATGTGATAAAGTCAAAAGACTTGGATGCTTGGAAATGATTATCAAACACACCTTATGTTACATATTTAAGTTTATTCAGACAAAAATATCCCTATACAGAATTAAATGAAAGTAGGCAAAAGAATAATACATACAATTATAGAGGAAATTAAAAAATCCTCTTACACCAAACACCCCACAATGCACTCCGAGTCAAAATCATATTTGACAAAATATTTGAAACAATAGGATTACACGGTAAATGCAGTCTGTCTAAAAAACGGAGTTTTTTCCACAAAACTTCATCGAAAGTTCGAATAGACAAACTGACAAACATTTAAAATATTACTTTGTAGAATTGAATAATCAAAACCAGATAACTTTCTAAAAACATGAGAATAAGATTTCTGAGCAGTTTTAAAAGTATTAACCAAAACGTTAATCCACAGATAGGAACAATGTGGCACATCACAAGAGATATTTAACAGAAAAGGATGCAAATTAAAACCACGTTTTATCGAATTCCTTTTGGCATAAAAAAGTACTGGTCTTTGCCTCGATATCGAGATTGTCTTTCAAATATGGTGTGATTAAAAGACCTAGATATTTGTATATACTAACATAGCTAAGTTTTCTTATGAACCTTGTGCTATCAGGGAGAAGATGTCGTGTCCCAAACTTTAAAACAGTTAGAACGAAAGCAAATGTTATACCTACCTCAGTCTGAAATAGATGAATGATGTAAAATCATTTACATTGCATTGTTTTGTTTTCAATACATTCGCTATTCATTTTATGACTTGTGTGTTTGTAGTTTTAGCAGCTTTAATGTTTTATCAGTTTTTAATGGCACAGCTTTGTCGCTTGTAATTCATGTGTTTTAAATGTACATTCACGATTGTTAAAACTTTGTGGATTATTATTTGCTTTTAAAACATTAATAGGATGTATACTTTTTGTATAATTTTACTTTTCTGTATGTTGTCTTAGTATGTAAATTAGGAAACGACGTCATCATAATTCTCTTAGGAGAGATAATGAATTGTTCTTTTATAATAAATTTCATGCATATCCATACAGCCAAGCTTTCCACTATAAAAACAGTTTGCGAGGTAACGCTTAAGAGGGGTGCGCCGCAACTGATTTTGTAATTAAAAAGTGATAATGTATCAACCCGGTATTGTAGTAAAAAAATACCTATACTGTATCAAAATTATCCGATAATGTATCATAATGTAGTAATTTCCGTTACGGAAAAATAGTAAAAATTTACTAATAAAGTAATAACATTTTTTAACCGATAATGTGCCAAAAGGTTTTACTCTCTGAAATATACATATCGACGAAGAAGTGTCTCATTTTGCGATATCAAATATTTTCAATTTCTAACATAACTACCCTGAAAGGCCTTCACCCAACGCTGATAATCCCAAATTTGAAGACATAGTTGATACATTATCCGTAATTCTTTTTTTATACATTATCGGTTTCAAAATATTACTACATTATCGGTGAATTTTGTATACACTATCAGTAACAGAAATTACTACATTATCAGTAAAGGTTCACTACACTATCGGTAACAGAAATTACTACATTACCAGTAAAGTTTTACTGTACTATCGGTAACAGAAACTACTACATTATCAGAAAAGTTTTACTACATATCGGTAACAGAAATTACTACATTATCGGTAAATTTTGATACAGTATCAGTAAATATTTACTACAATATCGGGTTGATACGTTTATTATTACAGAACCGTTGTAACCCCCCCCCCACACACACACACCTCATATTTACATCTTATATTAAATACGGCACCTTGTATACAATACTGTGAGTTGTAAAAAAAAGTAATGGTCAGTTGACCATAAAGAAGGTAAAATCGATAGATTCGTGCCCCATTAAAAGCGACTGATGAGACCAGTGGGGTTTGGAGACAGCAATTAATACGCTATAAAAAATAAAATATTTGCTACTCCTGGGGAATGTAGTATATTTTAAATGACTTGTGTACTCAAGTACAGAATCAGTAAATTATATGGTATACACGACAAAGGAACTCTACCGAGTAAGATATATACTAAATTGTAGCTTTGGCTCAATAGCATGTTGTTTGAATCGTAAATTATTATCAGATTTATGAATCACAGAGGCATATAATTCATGAACAGCTGATACTATCTATGTAATAGCCCCCCCCCCCCCCTAATGCAACCTTGTCCTATTTTATTAAAATAGGTCAACCATGTAGTTGAAACTTAGAATAATACTGTGCAAGTCTTCACTGGTTCCTAAATGTAATTGCAAACGTGAAAGACGTATGGTGGTGATACGGATCATTCCGACAATTCTTACTCTCTGCATCTGCTTTTGTTTGACTAGGATAACATACGCGTATACATCCATACATCCATCCAACCATTCATCCATCCATCCATCCATCCATCCAACCATTCATCCATCCATCCATTCATCCATCCATTCATCTATTCATCCATCCATCCATCCATCCATCCATCCATCCATCCATCCACACACACACATACATACATACATACATACATACATACATACATACATACATACATACACACATACATACATACATACATACATACATACATATTACATACATATATATATATATATATATATATATATATATATATATATATATATATATATATATATATATATATATATATATATATATATATATATATACATACATACATACACACACACATACATACATCTGTTCAAAGATTGAGCGTACTCGGAACCACTACATCAACACTAATCTGGAATTAAAGTTAATGTCGTAAATTAAATAGATTTTCCCGCTTTCAGTAATGTAATGCCAAAATGTTTAGCCAACTACAACCAAAGAGCGATCGTAGACATTCTAAAGTTACATTTATAAGTATAGTGCGTGGTGTTGGTTTACAAATTCAAGTAACGGTTTGCCACTTAATTTTAACTTAAATTCAAAATGTGCAGGTTGTGTTTTATAAATTTATTGATCTCACTTCCGTAAGGAATCCTCGCAATATAAACGCTGCTTTGGTACATATTGTACAGTAAATTGCTAGGGAAAGAGACACCTGGAAACTGTGATGGAAGAGTTGGCAATGCATGCATTTTCTTTTTGTGTTTTGCGTGCAATTTGTTGGTGTCTGCAGTTTATAGTTTTGATTTAGTTTTCTTTCTTGTGCAGTTTTATATTTTGATATATATGAGCTTGCTCTTGAAATAAAACGATGTTATAATGGTGCATACTCTGAATGTCGTTGAAAATGAATTTTCATATTGTAATGTAATCTTACATGTACCCAATACACTATTGTTTACTAACAATTGATATGGTTACAGGAATGGAATTCCTTGATCCACAATCCATTGTAATCCACAATTCAAATTGCTGTAGGCGAGGGTACTTTAATTACAAGAATTAACCATTATAAGTATAATATATTATTAAGAGTATTTGGTGTTTTCCTGACACTTTAGATCAGTCAAACGAAACTGTTTTTCATTTTAACTTTAACTGCTATTAGCCTGCATAATACCGAGACTAAATTTTAATATCCTGGTATGTCGTTTGAAACGTCAAAACAACATAGAATCCCTTCGGGATACACGATATCAATAGTGTGTGTGCTGCCATTAATGCTAACTCACTTACGACAGACAAGAGCCGTTTATGTTGTGTATGAAAAGAAGCGGAAAAGTACAGAAATTGACTGAAGTCTTCAAACAAGTTCGTCTTTCCATTTAACTCGAAAGGTGTGTGTAATAGTGCGACTCTTTAACACATAAAAAGAAAATAAATTGAACGGGGGTTTGTTGATCTACTGCTACGACGTCATACGAACAGTGCACCAAGCTTCAAGAAACATAATGGTTCATCTACCATTGCTGAGTATTCATCAGTTGTAGTAAATTACTGGAAAACATGATATGCGTAAAAGTGATGATATTGCCATTGTACGGTTCAAAAACAATGTTTTATAGGCGATATAATTATCTACAAATGTCTCAAGTGGAATAGAATTTATTTATAATTCCAACGTTGTATTTGTATTTAGTCAACCTTAAAGTTATGAACATGTATTAATGACATATAGTTGATCACAGCATTTGAAAGATTGTTGACTCGTACAGTTTGCATTTGATGAGAGAAAAAGCGTCGTCCAGTATAATTTTAAAAAAATTACAATTTTTCTGAAACTTGATGCACAGGGTATTGATTTTGTGTCATGAATGATTAATCAGAAAGAATTCGGAAAGACAAATTCATGATGGTCTTCTTATGAATTATTAATTAAATCATTTGCTTATACACCAGAGTTATTGTTAGGCATATTGAATCTATGTGACTTGAAGGAATATGAATTATGGAGAGTCCAAACTAACATCTTCTGGACGCTGCTCAGAGCACGTAACTGACAAATTAAGGAATCAATAGCGTGTTTTAGCATAGTCTGTAGTTTTAGTGTTATATTAATCATTTCCCTAATGCATTTATGAATTTTGCGTCCATGACAGGGTGTAAAGTTTCATTAGTATCGTTCGAAAGTGGTGTTGCCGTGTATACTTAATGAACTGACAGTCACATTTCCATGTGTTGTTTACATTGATTGTAACCATACTATTGGTATATTGATTTGTCTTTAAAATATGAGGGACGTAGACTTCGAAATGTACGAGATATTAATGCACAGAAATGTTTTGTGGATTACATGAAGCCATAATGAGAACTATAATACCAAAATGATAGATTACTACTGTCAGATGCCAAATATTTGACTTACAAGCTTTATGTACAGTTACAGCTTTAGTCTTTGCCAATGCATGGTTCCTGTATGCAGTATAAGCGCAATCATACAAAGTTACTTTTTTAAACAGAACATCATAAAATTGAAGGAAAAGTTGAGATAATTTAATGGTTTAGTCACTGTAATGTCACGAATAACGTTAAACTTTACATTCGTTCTTCCTTGAAGGTATACCCTAAATGAAATGTACAGTAGTTGCTTTCTTTCTTCAATGTATGTAGGATGAAATTAAACTCGTGACATATGTAGCTATCGGTGCTATGGAACAGTCAATTGCAACTATATACCTTTCAAACAACAAGACTGGTGTTAAAATGGGTTGATCGTCTAAGTTGTTGTCAAAACTATTGTACTTGTGGCTTGGAAGTATACTTTGTCATGGAAATTTTTTGATGTACTTTATCCTGGCACTGTGCAATTACCCTAGGACACAAAACTGAAATCAGACTTTAGCTAAAACTGAAGCTTGGAATTATAGTTATCTTTTATGGGTGAACAATGATGTTACGGCAATCTGCAGTACTGTGAAATTAAACAATTATATATTTGCAATCGGGACTGAAACACTATAAAATAATTATATAAATATCTCATGGTCAAAAAAAGGACACGGTCGTTCATTCACACACAATAGGTTTACGGACAAAAATAAACCTTTGGAGAAACGTGTATTGATAAAGGTTGGTGGTTTTACGTCATTGCATAGTTGATTTTCATTTTTAAATAAACAAAATGACGAAGTCAGGGTAGTTGGAAACACGTTGTTAAATCAACTAATAAAAAAAAATAAAGGTTTGTTTCTTATAACAGGACTTCAGAAAATGGGATAGGTTAGTCGGAGTTTTATTTTATTTCACTTTAAATTTCTAAATTACCAAGATAAGATACACGTCGGTCACAATTTACTTCTGAGAGAGTTTGATGAGGTGTATAAGAAGTAAATAAAGACAATTAGGTAGACGAACATGTTATGCAGACTTACTGTTATAGTCTAAAAAGTCACAGGTGGAATACGATATTTATAGAGATGATGCAAAGGCATGAAGATGTAGACGGAAATAGAAGCAAATTGTTACTATTTTACTTTTTGGATGCCAAAAACATTTTAGGTGGTTGTGGGGTGGGATTAAACTAGGGTCGGTCTGGTTATCGAAAATACACCATTTATTTTGTTTGGCCTTAAGCTTGTCCTTTGTAGGTAAAGTCCTCTGTAGGTAAAATCAAACTTACTTACTCGAATTCTTATTGTAATTAAAGTTCATTTAACAACATTCAAAAGGGAAGCGTTCTATTCATACAATAAAAACAGTATTTACTATTGGTGTTTTTCCATAGAAACGTCTAGACAAAGCATATTTCGAAGGGGTTGGTTAATGAGTAATTTAAAGTAAGGGTTGATTCATGTTCATTTATATCAACTTGAAATGTCCTGACTTCAGTTGCTGTTGTTTAAGTAGAAGCTGTTGTTTGACACATGTTATTGTTCTGTCTTTAAAGCAAATTAATATTAAGGAACCCGACACAAACAACAAAAGCTATGCTTACTAGTACACTGAAGGCGATTTGTATCCTTACTGTAAATATATCCAGTCATTAGTTGCATAGGAAGGAGTCTTATAAATACAGATTTTGTGTTATACATGCAATAATACGATCCCTTTCATTCTGTATGTTCCTGCAGGGACTCGAATTACTTTAAACGCCGAAAGTAAACGTGAATCTTCTCAATATAAAACACACTTAAGCTATTCGAACCATGGTTTGGTCGTGAAAATGTAAGGGATACAGAAAAAAACGTACAGAAAAACGCACATGATTTTTACGACAATCTCTGATAGATATTTATAAAACATATTGAAATGTCCTTTTAAAAATCGATGCGTTACCTAAGATTTACTCGAAAGTTGCCAACTATACACTTGATTGCGTTGAATATTGAGAGATATTTACCTGTATTATATTGATGTTTGTTTGTGTGTTTATTTATTCATACCTCGCGTCAATAATGTAGAATATGCTGAATGGTACTGGTACACACACACAACTTACACACCCACGCATTTACACACCCATAAATACACGCACACACACACTTAGACAAACATTATATATATACAAATAACACAGTATCATACATACATACATACATACATACATACATACACACACACACGTTACTTCTAAATTTCTATGGAATATATATATATATATATATATATATATATATATATATATATATATATATATATATATATATATATATATATATATATATTCCATAGAAATTTAGAAGTACTGGAACTCTTTCTTGGGTGTAACTCGGAGTGTCTGATGATCGCAATATGCGTGAAACTCCGAGTTACACCCAAGAAAGAGTTCCAGTACTACCAAAACTATTACGCTCTGCCACTGCGGTATAGAGCACTGTCTTATAGCAGATTGATACTCACCGAGTTATATATATACATATATATATATATATATATATATATATATATATATATATATATATATATATATATATATATATATATAGGAAGTCAGTGGTAAGATTTGCCCGTAGTACAGTGCTCGATACGTCTGCACGCAGAGCGGAGTATATGTATATATATATATATATATATATATATATATATATATATATATATATATATATATATATATATATATATATATATATATATATATATATATATTCATATATGTATATGAGTGTCTCGCTGGAGAGAACAGATACAGACATGAGAGATCATGTCGTCCGATGATCGCAACAAACGTGAAACTCTGAGTAATGACTTATTTATAACATCCTTATTCTTTTGAATTAAGTCTGAGATATCTCTCTCTCTCTCTCTCTCTCTCTCTCTCTCTCTCTCTCTCTCTCTCTCTCTCTCTCTCTCTCTCTCTCTCTCTCTCTCTCTCTCTCTCCATGTAATGAGATATAAATACCAAAATTTCAGAACTTATGTTTCGCTAATACCTAATAATATATCTAAACATATTAGTTAACGGTTATATGAGCTTTAGATCATCACGTATTCATATTAATATATTCAAATTCGTCATCGTATGACTTAATAAAAAGTAGTATGTTTACCCATATGGCAATATTGACCACAACATGACAAATACAGGACAATACGGTATGCAATCATAAACATAACACGCCTTAACGGTAAACAAAGAGTACATGTACTATAATTAGCATTACTTCTAAATTTCCATGGAACATGTTATCTGAAGGTGTACAAATTGTGAAGTTTAGTCAACTCTTACGTATCAGTATAAATTACTATTATCCACCTGTTTACTCAGGTATAGATAAAGTCATTATGTACCATTTTGATGTTGACCAATCGTTAGTTTTCCTGCATACTATTTCTAACAAGGAGATGATAATACAAATATTACAACTGACAGGGATAATGATCCAACTGATCCCCTAGAAGGCTATATTTTAACCGGCCTCAACAGCATTAACAAATGAGCATAGATAATGCGATGTCAGCATGACACATCCAAATTAACTTTTTATATCTCTGTGTGCCATGAAATGTTAGCAGGACAAACAAACCTTCAGTTTAATTGCCCATGATTATCCATTGTTGACAAGTCGTATCCTGGAGTTCCTGTCAAAACATGACAGATCGTTCAGTACGTGTAACAACATTTACAGTTCACAACGATCCTCAAATCGCATACTAAAACTACTCTATTCAGTGGTTTGGATATGTAATACCGTTTTATATTAGTTGCCATAACAATATTCATCTCCCCCAACTGTTGTTTAAGTTAGATTGGCTCTCCAACAATATATGGCATAGTGCCATGTCGTATGTATTTGGCTAGTACTTGCCTTAAGAAAGCACAATATCATTTTTGCGAAACGTGACTTGAAATGTTTAATGCATTTGAGGGCTACGAATGATATATACATATACTTATTTATATGCGTTTGCGATGGTAACGATGCTATGTTTAAGCGTGTGTTTAAGCCTGCTGTAATGTAGTTACAGAGTTAACTGTAAATTAGAATATCGTTTTGTAATCCAAACCGTTTATATTAAGGGAGCCTTCCGTAATTACAAGGGGGTTGGGGAAACAAAGTGTACTCTGTCTTATAAAATGCAACCCTTCCCAGCTTAAATTTTCTAAAACACTGCTCTCCCCCAGTGCCCGTTTTTTTAAAGCCTGACACCCCCATCCCCGTCCAAATATTTCAAAACATAGGTCAAAATGCTGTAAGAAACGAATAAAAGGCGCGAGACTTTGACTCAATGGTTCGACCTTATTCCATCCTTTTACTCTACTGACATCTCCAACCCATGATATTGTTCCAAATGTCTTACTTCACTGTTCCTCCTTCTCTCCGTCAGACCCTGTCCTCTCCTCACATCACATCACAATCAACAACTTATTCATTGCATGGTTACCAGCAGCGATTTCACAATATGCTCTGATATGGTAAAATGGTGGCAGGTGTTGGATTGTGGCAGCAGTCAGGGTGGGATATAGCAGCGATGGCATTATGGAATGCCTAAATGACAAAATGCAAAGTTAGATAGCAAAATGTGAACAACCCCTAATTCCATTTTCTAAAATACGGCCCTTCCTCGAAAACCAATTTATATATTAAATCTGACCTGCCCCAATTCCTTGGCCCTTCCCCACTTAATTAACGCAATTACTAAAGGCTGTTAAAATGTAATGAAATAAACAATGCGCTGACAAGTCACTCAATGTATTATACTTTACAAGAACATTGACTGTATTTTCATTTTTCCATTTTTCTTAAATGCAGAGGAAGGTATTGTTTTGACTATTACACACGTCAGTCCAACCATTATTCTGACGTCATGGCAGATAGCAGGTGTAATTACCGGAGACGTAATCATCATCATGTTAAATCCATCAGATGGTAACACCTACCCTTTGTCCATCGACATAACAAAAAGGGAACACAGTTTCAATGGGTTATTTCCAGATACTGAGTATACCTTATCGGTGTCGGCGTACGTCAATGGAAGGAACAGTACAGCAGTTCAAACAAGGTCAACGTGTGGGTATACCTGTAATTGAATTTCAATCCCACTCGCCCACATTATCTTGTTTGTACAAGTCAATGCAGTTTGCCAGAATGCAATACCACAGTGAACACACTTAAAGTTCACCTTAGATTAAACTAGGAATCAATATCACACTTTCTGGAATTTGCAGTATCTATCTTACTTAAAGCAGTCTCGGTGTATAAACATCACCATGTGTTTAATTTCCTCTATCAAGAACTGCATCTCTACTTCATCCACAAAGACGTTTACAATTACATATTACTGTTCATTCTGTATATTTCCATTTTATAATTTTTCTTGCTATAAATACCACTCGTCGGTACATCGTAAACATGTATTGAATATTAAGAAAATATACACCAAAAATAATTGTTTTGGTTTATATATAATTAACAGTGTTTCACAACTACCTGCATATTGACTGATTAAAAGTGAGCCCAGACAAACGTATTTTGCAATAATCAAAATGATAAACAGTAGGAAAAATGACTAGAATCGCTTATAAATACATAATGTAATGTACAGTTGTAATTTACATTTATGTTTTATTTACAGCTGTTAATCCGTGTCATCACAATCCATGTGAGAATGATGGAACTTGTCAACTTGTCATTGGGTTATATACTGCGTACAGTTGTTACTGCACAACATGTTATACTGGGGAACACTGTGAATACGGTATGTAACGATCGAATTCAGTCCCCTTAACTCATCAGTATAAATTACCCTTACCACCATAATTACTCAAACAATTCCTCACCGTTTCGCGATTTTCCTCAAATCTTGTGCGTTTACTTTACCTAAAGAATATACATTGTCCTCGGTTATCAACATTTGGGTTCGAAAATTGTTAATGTTTACCAGTTTTGTCGGCAGAATTGCGTCAGACGTATACTACAGAGACGTCAGCAGAATTGTTTGAGAAGTATAAATACACAGACGTTAGTGTCAACAGTCAGCAGTCGAAACCCGAGTTTACTCGTATTTGATTAATCAAGTTCAGACTGTGTATTCCAATTCAGGATCAGACAGAAGCCCAGTAAGCAATTCTGCGGGGACATCACTTTGGGAATTAAAGTATCAAAGCCTGACAGAAGTTATTTGCTGAACTATAATTTAAGTTTTAATTGTCATAAGGGTTTATATCCCAGAAGACTACTTTGGATACCTTGAGATGTATTATTAACTTGGAGATCAAGGTTACATGTGGATTTATCATACCCAATGGCAATTGTAAGGAAGAACTTGGCTGTATAGTTCGGTGTACAAATAATACCCAACATATTAACTGAGTGATAGCTGCTGTATCATGCAGGCTTTCGTTTTTCATAGATAAAATTCATGTTGTGTATTCTTTCCCTTTTCCATTCCCTTTCCTTTTCCCTAATTTGTCAGGTGGTGTAGAACAGCTAATTTATGATTAGGCATTTTTGATAATCGACAAGTAATACTTGATAACAAGTCAATAAATTAGAAACCAGTAAAGTTTTACATTTCTTTTACTGATTTATTCTACCATCATTTTGTTTTTTATTCCCCCAATTATTCACTTATATCCTTCATCAATATATATTGTTGAATGTTTGATTGCTTGAGACACTTTTAACATGACCTGGCACCGTAGAAATTTCTATTCAGTATTAATGTCTATTCGGGCACGATTTTGCTGTTACTTGACATTAATTAGTTATTTTTAATGATTGCAAATTCTACATACACGAGGGATTACTATACAGAGAGGACAATGAATGACTCTGAACCATGGAACATCAATTGATTCTTCAATACTTAGTTTTTCTCCTAAAACGAAGATCAACCATTATTCTATGTATTACAACGTAGAGAGGATTGAATAGTCTTACAAATTAATTAGTCATACACTGTTCCACTATTTTTTTAAATCAACTTTTGACTTATGCTTTTATTTTAGAATATCTTCCATTTTGTGACTGATGATAATTATTTTTTTAGGCCCATCTGCCTGTCATAGTGATCCCTGTCAGAACGGAGGAGTGTGTTCATTGAAAAGTGGTTCATGTTCTGAATATGAATGTAGGTGTCCGAGTTGTTTTTCCGGAATTAACTGCCAAATAGGTAAGTGTTTGGTTTTAGGGAACGTACCTCGAATGTAGACTTTGCTGTAGGTAAGTGGTTGTTATATAATATAATGTACTTCAAATGTAAAGTTTGCTGATGCTCAAAAGAAAGCAATCCAAATATCCAGAGGACTATAGCGCCATGTTGCCATCGACCTTTCACTGAATAGCTGGAACAATGATATCACAATGGAGTACATTTGATAAATTACCACCCGCACCTATGAAATGCGCTACAAATATCAAGAATTAGACATTTTGTTCGCTTATTCAAGTGGAACCAGAAAACATCAATTCTCGAAAGACTTCTTGATATGTTATCATTTTGCATGTGTTGCTTTAATACATAGGTGAAGAAACGTTTTGGTTAGTTTGTTTTGATCTATGGGAGAAGGTGATATGTAACAATAGACTTACGCTTGTGAAAAAACATACCAGTATGTTTTCAGGGGCGTTTACAAGCGAAGGCGGCAGTTTTTCTATGATTTACGAGGGATGGAGAATAACATATTACAGTCCAAAAGTAGGCATTTATCATCTATATGCATAGGAGAGTAAAATTTCATTCGTTTGCAGAGGGTATGATTACCAGATTATTTCAATTAGTGAACTTTTTTGCACATACTTAAATATTTGTAAAAGTGAATGACGAGAAATAGTTAATTCACCAACGTGCTTGTCCCCTTTGTACTTATATCCTGATTACCAACAAAAACAAGATTAACACAAAATAGCCGTGATACTGTCATAGATGTGATGTCATGATATAGAGAAGATGAATCAAAGGCCCATCCCCCATCACCGGTATGATAGTAGCAGGATGGATCTTGAAGAAGAGATTCGAATATAGGCCTATTTCTAATTGTTCCTGTTGCAGGTGTCCCTCACAAATAATTGTGTTTGCTTCCTATTTGCCTGGGGAACAAACATTCAACTACTGTGTTGAAAACAAAGAAGACAAGTGTTGACTGCACGATATCCATACTGTTCAAAACTGGTGTTTACATTTCAAAATTCTAACGGATTCTCACAATTCTCAGCATGGATAGGGTGGAATAACTAAAAGGCATAACGAAAAGAAATATTTTTTGTTATCCTCCGTGGAACTATTGATCTCGCCGCTTACTTGTTCCCATTAAATTGTATACATTGATCGCAGGTTTTAAAGTGATAACCGTAAAGTATCGAAAATACAATATACGATACTATGATGTGTCTTCAATGGTGACTTAATATGTAACAGAACGAATTTCGCTTCCTCAGCTGATGTAATAACCGGTGTGATATATACACCTCTAAGTTGATTGAAAGATGATTATCAACACTCAACACTGTTTACTTTTAGACCTTGACTTATATACTTAAGTGGCCATACTCAGTGTTCATTGCACTTGTCGTCTGATAATGACATTACTGTTTGAATTGAATTTGAGGTGTAAAGCTTACCGGTGCACTTGAAAGTCACTTTGATTTATCATGTATTCATTCATTTCATAGATCTCTTAAGTTTTCCGAACTAATAAGGTAAACTACAAACCACGGAAATAAGCATGACTGTTTGCACGATTATGTTAGAACTGCTAATGGACATTTGGTACTAATGTTATTAAAGATTAAAGATGAATCAATCTGTCAGAATTGCTTCAGTTCGCCGTATTTACTCAGTATAAGAAGGAACATACAGGATAGAAATTGATATTATGTCACTTTAGAAATAGACTATTTATGTCAGTTTTTTGTAAGGCTTAAGTTGACCATGGAGTCAACATATCTACGTCTCTTTTCATTATTTTAATTGCCGAGGATAATATTTCCAAGGATTGAAAGTGTAATCAGAAGACATGAAAGCTAAAAAACAGACAGTGTTCTTGTTTGACTTGGCTGGTAGCTGCAGGTTACATACTAATTTATCAGTTTAATCAAGGCGTTTTCACTGCAATCAATTTAAGACAAATGACGTGCCTACGGTATAGACAATTTTGAAGATTGTCTATCGCGTTATATTTCAAATTATTCTCAAAGATATAGATTGGGTTAAAAGTTAAGTCATTAAGGACTAAATATTCCTAAACCTTTGATAAAGAATATCTTTTGGCGTCATGTTTTAATTCTTCTCACCTTTCTCCTGTAGGCTTACCTCGCCCTTCAGCTAGTAATCTGTCTCATAAATTGATTTTTCACGACTTTACTCGAATTGGTGTAGTCAGCTAGGCTAATCGTCCCATCATAGATACCCTAATTGGTACTGACGTATTTATAATAACACAATACATTAATTTTCACACTTTCATTTGTCCATTCTTGAAGAGTATTAAAAATGGCAACTAATGAATTATTAATTGATTAGTGTCAATGAAAATCTAGTCGATATAATATTTCCACATAGCTTGATTTTAAAAAACAATATTATCATGGTACAGTTTTAAGAAAGTTCTCCTCAGTCATTTTAAACCTTATTGCCAGTAACAATCATTTTATTTCCCCCTAAGATACATATTTTTGACAAAGTATCTTAAAACCTTTTTTGTTGTTGTTGACGAATCTGGCACCCTTTTCATAAGTACATTAACTATCTGTAACAAAGAATAAGCACATTTCTACTTTGCTATCATTTATAGTGATAAATTGTTGTTGAACCAAATGGTAATGTGATATCATAAATTACGAGTAGCTAGTCTCCGTTATGGACCTCATTTTACACACTGCATTAGAAATGGTTATCAAATTTGATGTGTAAAAATATATTGCCTGCAAAATTGCACAATTTCGTTACTTGATACAATTAACCACACATCTAAAGGTTTAATGAAGGTATAAGTAGAACGAATGTCAATATATCCCTTTGTCATTTGCAGTCTGTCACCTTATAAAGTAAACACAGAATAAAGGGTTAAATGAGACGTGGTTATAATAATCAAGGGATTCAATTATATTGAATTGGTGCCTGTCATTAGAAAACACAATATTTGATATTTAATAGCTGTCAAATATGATATATATTTTTATCCCTGGTGAGAGTAAAGCAAGTAGAAACGAATCTTTCGAACGTCGATAATAAGAGTTAATATTTCGTATACAGGTGGGTGTTGATAAAATACACTTGTACACCCTACACTCGATGCACATAGTAAATGTCACGTACTAATAGTCAAATGATAAATGGTATACTTTGTACGTTATTTAGAAAGTGAGAATCGCGTAGAGTAGGAAGTATAATTGAGAATTCTATCCATAAAAGAGCATAGCATAGCACAACTTTCAGAACAAATCTCTATATAACAGACTTAAAACACTGCATGATATGTGCGTGAAAGAAAGCAATGAATTCTTAATAGGTGTACAATATAAACCAAAGCACTGTAATGTAAAGAAATGTAGACCAAACTGAGTTGTGAAAAAGGATGCAGTATTACATGTATCAAGCCCAATCAAACGGGATATTGTAATAGTGTACGGTAATGAAGAGCAGTACATAATAAACTGAAATTAAGATGCCTATACACCATTTGAAATTTGGTTTCGCCTGTCCATATTGTCTGGAAACGATAATTGACGTTTTTGAAAGTTACCCTTCTAATATAACCGTTTCTAGATGCTCATAATTTTCCTTGTAATGATATCATTGTCACACAGATGATAATGCTTGCAGTTCTAATCCGTGTCCAACATTTGATGACTATAATACAACGTGTGAAGTAAACTTGGATGCTTGTGAAGAGTATCAATGCTTTTGTACTAACGACGTCGAGGGCTGTTTTACCGGTAAAGACTGTGAAAAACGTAAGCGATTACCATTTCTTTGATATTTGCAGACAGATAATATTCAAGGACATTCGTAATTGTAACACACCTACAATGTTACTCCAATATTACTCCATGTCCTATGATGTGATTCGTCAATACGTGGTCCCGTGGTGTTTAGAATTTTTGCACTGTTCCATACAAATGACGTGTACCGGTTAACAATTCTCGTGATGATCCCTGTATGGACATCATCACTAAACACGTATAGCTGATGACGTCATATACAAGTTGAGTCCTATCAATGAAAATTCGAACCCGAGGCTTTCAGCCATGTGCACGAGGAACAGTGCTGCATAACTGTCATCGGGGTAATAAACGTCTCCTAGTGCCCCCATAGAATGGCAATAATACATTATATTACCATATGAAAATAACTTGCGATAATCAAAGTATTAAAGCAAACAAAATTAAAAGTGCGATTTTGGTAACGTTATGTGAATTTTATAGGAGTTTATGTGCTGTTGTTCGCATTTTCTCGTCTGAGTGACCACACGACTGACACCAACAAAATGTATTAATTAAACCATTTTAATAAAACGATTACTGTCAGGTTGGTCCAATGGGATATTTTGTATGATTGCATGATGTAGAAAGGTATAAATCCATGTAGTTTTCTTTGAGCGGAATTACTCATTATCGAAAACAGTTAAAACGTAAATAAGTAATAAAAAAATGATATTATCATGTAGATGGCATATACGTATATACGTTCACTTACATATGATCCTATCTTGAGACGTACCGAGCGTACGCCGAAGAATATACATGGTTATGTAGATATTGCTTATATTTAGAAAGTATTTAAATGTAGTAGGCAAATTATTTCAAAAACTTGAAGAATTATGACTGTTATTCTGTTAATTTATATCTTTCTGATGGTCCGTGTACATTTCTTATTTCCGAACGCCGCCTTTTTGGTTGATGGATGACAAACATAACTATCTGATCTAGACACTCACACATGAAAAAAAAAATGTGTTAATTTTTTATTTTTTTAAATCTACCTACCCCACCTATTCCAAAATTGAGCGTAATCGGAACAACACAATGTTCAATGTCACTTTGTTGTATCAAATTAATGCAATAAACATTATACTCTAAATGTCAACTTTGTGTTGGTTCAATGATAATAATAATGGAAGACTTGTGTAGTCAGAAAAATTAATGATATTAAATGTCCCACGGCATCGAAAATTGTAAATAATTAATTAACACAAATATTATCGAATGTAAAACAGAAAATTAACATTTCTGTCTTGGTTTCAGGGCATAATCCATGTCAACCAAACCCTTGCTTACATGGACGTTGTTTGCCGGATGAACTGTCATGTGGACATAAATGCGAATGTCCCGGATGTTATACTGGTGACCTATGTGAAGAGCGTAAGTTATATATAAATGTCTCATCTATAATCTGTAGTTCTCTTTAAATGCTTTGCTTCCAAGCTTTCACCAAGTGTACTTCAATCTCTGTTTAAAGCCCGTTCAAAACTCGGATGCAATCATGGAGATCTTCTGTATCAATTGTTCCCTCATTTCTTGTTATTTTGTAATTTATATTTTAGTGCACGAAGATTGGAATATATATAATATTCTCTCAACGCTTCACATTTCTTAATTTCCATCGATAGAAAACAGTAAAAAAAAGTTATTCTTAAATGCTTAGTTTAGATATGGGGAGCCCACTCTTGATTTTCTTACCAATAAAGTTGTCACATTGAAAAACCATTTTTTAACATAGTATATAAACTCTCCAAACTTTTGTAACGTTCCTTTCTGTTTACAGAAATAATTGAATTTTCTTACTAGCAAACACGCAAAATTTATCGCATTTCTTTGTTATTGATCATTTTGGAAAAGAAAATACATTGATATCCGTAATGAAATTTCGCTAGTTACCACTTAAAGTATCAGTCGGACAAATGAATATGTATTTTACTGTTGTAAAAATTTCGTTTGATCTAGATGTTGTCCGAAATATAATGGGTTTTTTTCATAAATTTTTAAACAGTTCGCATTCGCAGATATCACAGTAGGACTCAATTTACCACAATTTCGTCATGATAGGTCACGTGTTATTTTATATCGTATTTCACTGAAAGCAATTGAATGCTAAATTTGTGCTGACCTGGAGTCTGTGATAGTGGTATCCAATTTTAGATTTTTAGTCACACTATGACTATTCGTAGTGGGTAGTTTTTATCGTTTGACCGGATGGTGGCGCTCTGTAAGATAACGCAATAAACTGTGATGCCTACCCCGATGTCAAGATGTGGTGGCGCCAAACCATATTTTTCGTGATTCTAATATAATACGTATCACGTTACTTCAAATAAAGAGAAAGCTAAGGAATGTCCAATGATTATCTTTTCTAACAGTTTTGGACCCGTGCCACCCAAATCCTTGTGCTCATGGCGAATGTGTACGAGACGATAGATCATGTTATCAATATACTTGTATTTGTGATGACTGTTATGCTGGTAAATTATGTGATGAACGTAAGTCTGACTTAAAGTACATCACATCAGTGATTTTGCTCTACATTCAACCTATATGTCTATGACGTTGAGTTTGGCATGGTCGATAGACGCAAGTCACAGCAATAATAATGAATGGTGGTCTTTTTAGCACAACTGTATTAAGGTTCAGTAGTGCTGTAGGCACGACAAGGTGTATGTGCGCGTCTGTCTGTCTGTCTGTCTGTCTGTCTGTCTGTCTGTCTGTCTGTCTGTATGTCTGCCTGTCTGTCTGTCTGTCTGTCTGTCTGTCTGTCTGTCTGTCTGTCTGTCTGTCTGTCTGTCTGCGTGCGTGAACAAGGTATAGTCAAAAACCGCTCAAGACAGATATCAAAACATTTTGTATGGCATACAAAAGCGATGTTAAAAGAGAGACTATAAGGACTAAGAGGAAACCTACTTTTTCAAAGCTAACACAAGCTCATTCAGCAGCAGTTTCACGATTTTGAATCTTTTGTCACAACCCAGGTCTATGTGACTTGAGTGAGTAAGAGTGTGTGAGAGCCATATTTATCATATATCATTTTCAAATGTTACATCTTAATGTCTACTTTTTAATGCAGCCTTCGACGACACATGCTCGTTTTACTCGCCATGCCGTAACAATGGTACTTGTGAAACAGGCAGTACGTGTATGGACTACGAGTGTCATTGCATGGAGTGTTACGAAGGACGCGTGTGCCAAAGCTGTAAGTGACGTCACTAAATATGTCATAATAACTGTTTGGCGCCATCTAGCTGATGATAGCAGATTAGAGTAGATAGTAGGTGTAATTATAGCCTCCAGGCCCCTCTATATTATGGTTTTTCGTGAATAATATAATTCTATACGTGAGCATTCCATCAGTAAACTAAATCTTTGTAGAGAATGTACTAATATACATTTATAAGAGTCTCGTTCCTGAAATAGTGATAGTGATCAGCTAATCATAGAAGAACGTACGTGTTATTGTGTTATTAAAGTTAATAAATGCATGAACGATGTAGAATGCTAGTTAATATTTTACACTTGTCCTACATAATTGTGTGCATTGTTATTTGGGTCTTAGCTCATATATGTGTATATATATATATATATATATATATATATATATATATATATATATATATATATATATATATATATATATATATATATATATATATATATATATATAATGATACGTCACAATACATCACATTACATTACATTACGTTACAGTCATGACTTTACAATACAATACAATACAATACAATACAATACAATACAATACAATACAATACAATACAATACAATACAATACAATACCGTACCGTACCATACC
This sequence comes from Glandiceps talaboti, assembly GCF_964340395.1. Classification (NCBI taxonomy): domain Eukaryota; kingdom Metazoa; phylum Hemichordata; class Enteropneusta; family Spengelidae; genus Glandiceps; species Glandiceps talaboti. The sequence goes on from NC_135554.1 coordinate 21,139,208, forward strand.
ATATGGCATACCATACCACACCATACCATAACATACCATACCATACCATACAATAGACTGCAATACAATACAATACAATACATTCAAATCCATGACATTATATATAACAACTCACATTACATTACATTATCTAGGTTCTCTATTATTTTTCCATTACAGGGCATAACCCTTGCTATTCGGATCCATGCCACAACGGTGGTACGTGCGACCCCATATCAGGATCGTGTACGGCCTTCAACTGCACGTGTCCTAGTTGTTTCGAAGGACTATATTGCGAAATGAGTGAGTTTGAAACATTAACGCCTTGGACATGTAATATATTTGACAAGGGTACTTAGCTAATAAGGGGTACACTTGACACTCATGTACCTTGATATATCATGCCCACACAGAACACCGGATAGAGGTCCTTGTGAGTGGAGGACCTAGTCAACAGTAATGTAGTAGTTTTATACTTTATCAAGTACCGCCATTGTGTTTGTCAATTGGTCCATTACTAATACTACCACTACTACTACTACTACTACTACTACTACTACTACTACTACTACTACTAGTACAACTACTACTACTACTACTACTACTACTACTACTACTACTACTACTACTACTACTACTATAATATAATATGACAAATTGTGTGCAAGAGTCACTGTACATGAATAATACTTTCTGAAGTGTAAATGTTGACAAAAGTGTATTGTATCCAACTTAAGAGTAGCACTTTGCACATGATGATGTTATTCATTTATCTCTTGTTTTGTAGGCATTGATGCATGTTTATCGTCTCCATGCAAACATGGGGGAACATGCACACCATCGGAAGATTGTCTAAAGTACACCTGTGAATGTGGTACTTGGTGGATTGGCCCCGAATGCTCTTGGAATCTCGGTGAGTATTGTTTTGATGACTTTGTCAACTGTCAAACTAAAGGTTACCAGACCACAATGCAGCAGAAAGGTACCCATAGGTTTTCCGTTGTTATACATACATACATACATACATACATACATACATACATACATACATACATAATCCAAATTACTACGAAATAAGCCGAATATGAAATGTTCAGAATTCAAATTGCATCTGTACTCACGTCAGCATTTCTGATTGTTCCTAGTGTCGTTGCTGGTTGCTGGGCAAGTTCTCTTCATCGGTATCCTGATAGCTGTCAATATAGCCGTGGTCTGCTGGCGAAAGAAAAAGAAAAAGAAGAAGAAAGCACGGCAGCTTAAACGACGAAGCAGAAGATATACAGTGGTACGAATTCCTTATCAATTACACCTGCGGGTTACATAATTTGTATTCCTACTTACAAGATTGAATCAGTTAAAGGGGCCATATAATAGGGATGAGGATTGGGTATTTATTTTGGATTTTTTAATTTATAAAATAATTTTTATCATAGCTTCCTATTTGAAACATCAATGTGAAACAACATATGCCAAATCCTTGTTTCTAAATTGCAAAAGAGTAATATATGTGTAAAATGTTTGTTATCATAGTAACAAACTTCTTACACGTTTTCTTTAAAGCTTTTTGCACTGTATTGAGTTACAAACACAGACTTGGTCTATGTTGTGTCACATTGATTTTTCAAGTAGGAAGCCATGATGAACTTGTTTTATAAATTAAAAATCGAAAATAAATGCCCAATCCTCATTCATATGGCTACTTTAAGATAATAAAAGGAATTTTTTAAGTAAAGTAGTTCGTGAAATGGGAGATAATCGAACAAATAGCAATGTCTCACACATAAAAAATAATGACTTGAATATTGGTGGCGTTGTAATATAAATATTTAATTGGCCCAAAGAAACAGACAGTAAAAACTTTTCAATCCACTCTTATGCAATGTTATGGGTAGTAATTTAGTAAGAGTCAGACTACAGTTTGCACTTTATTTAAAATTACTAGTATCAGTGCAAACATACTCCAGTGTATGTATAACTTCAATAAAAGTGTGCTGACGTCATCAATTTGTGTCTCCAGAAGCTCGATGAATTCCAGCCTTATAATTGTTTGCATCTATGTTATGTTAATCCTTGAAACTCACATTTTGCGTTCAATGATGGGTTCCTATTTTTAGTAAACAAAGCCAAGCTTTTTGGCACACAGAGATAGAGATGCAACTCTTTCAATTTGTAGTTTTCACTTCCAAACTTGGTCCAGTAGGAACTGGAAGCTTCTGATGAGAGTGGTAGTGGGGCAGTTAGATAGAACTTATGGAGTTCTTATTTCAAGTGTAGGTTTTGAAAGTCTCACAAAATTAACCTCAACTTGTATCAAATGGATGTTTTCATTATTTCAATCGCATCTATGTTGTTTACGTCTTATAAACTTCAATTCCATGAATGAGCAGGCTGCTTGAAAATACTTGACGAATAAGTCTGTTTTTACTTTTGACAGAAACAACAAACTAATGCTGGTTATACGGTCGACGTATTAAGTAATGGTACTGTACCGAGGTAGGTCCTCTCTTTTTCTCGTCAATTCTGCCTGCTTTGCTTGTAGAATCTTTTGTAACAGGACGACATATTATTTAAGAAGACCAGGAGAAAATTTAGTTAGAGAGGAAAAATGATTCTTGTCTACAAAGACAAGTGTTTTTAAATTTTCTTATTTCGTTTGTAAGGCCGTATGTAAATTTGTTTCACTATTTTGATCAACATTTTAGACGAGTATACTTACTTTTCTTGCAAATGACATAGTGTGCGTGGATAATGTTTAGATAAAGCAGTGTCATTCATGTAAATAGAAAGTTGAAACTCGATTATTGGTCACATGAGCGACTGTGTGTCTGCGAGTAAGATGAGGCTCTCGCCTATCCCCTAATCTCTTTTAGTTGAAGACAAGGATAAGTGCAAGACAGTAGTATAACCTTAACGATGATTCACAGATTACCAAATTAAGTTTATTGGCTATTTTACTTCACAGCCGAACGGAAATACCTGAAAATGGCCATAGCAATGGTGAAGATGCAACAACTATATCTTTTGGGGAGTCCTTTTCGTCTTCAGAAGATGACGAGGAGGAGCAAAAAGAAGAATCTGAGTTTAAGAAAGGATTGACTGTCATCACCCATGACTTCTGTGACAACACCACATGGCATGGGCTTCCCAATATCGGCCGTTCCAAATCCAGTGCAAGTAGACTGCTATGGGCTTTGGTTGTTTTGACAGCGTGTATCGCATTTATAGCTCAGGCATCCATCATGGTATACCGGTACTTTGACTACAAAGTTAATATCATTATGGAAGAGACCGGTGTGCCATCCCTCTATTTCCCAGCTGTAACCATATGCAATACGAATAAGGTGAGGGCGTCTGCTCTAGCCAATAGCAACCATTATTCGTTTGTAAGCTTGATGCAGAATATCAAAGTTCCAGGCTATTACGGTAAGTGAATTTGTGGTAGTGTGTGTATAAATAACATAAATATAATAGTCTTCAATGTTAGATTACTGTTGAACAGTGGGCTTTATCAAAAAACGTCATTGCTACAGTAATAATATAATAATACACCAGAAGACTGTGGAAAGTATTTTGGTCAACATGATTGAAAAAAATACCCAAACCAAAACGTGCTGATCATCAAAATCTAGCCGATTTGGATATATATATATATATATATATATATATATATATATATATATATATATATATATATATATATATATATATATATATATATATATATATATATATATCAACGCCGCTTCCACAATGTCGTTTCCCAGACGTGATGTATTTATTTAGTTTGGCGCCAGTCAGACGTTCGACGAGATATATCAAATTAACGGTGTTAGATTCTTCAACGTACCTAAGTGAACTGTCATACTCAGAGGTTAATTGAATCACGAGAAAACACAGTGGTTTCTATCAAGATACGTAAATTAAGAATAGCGTCTTGTTTCTTAGCAGAAAAACCATTAATTTGATTATATTCGAGCCTCGGCCCGAGATATTCTACTCATATCCCATCCGCAACTCAATCCCCATACACTGATTGTGAGATTGATCGTACAGCAGAATGACGGAAATATTACACAAGTTGTTTATATACTTAGTCTTCTTCTATGCTACAGTGCCCTGCCTCCCAGGAGATAACCTGTGCAACAATAAAATTCACTGCGTCAAAGCTTATCTGGTATGCGATGGAATGAGGAACTGTCCTGACGGGAGTGATGAATTTGGCTGTGATTTCAGTAAGTTTCATTCCATGAATTATTTTCCGCAAAACATGGTTTACCTATAATCTCAGACCACTAATAGGTTTATTAAGTTTCCAACTGCAAAACGACCCCTTGCTTTTACGCAAGACACTGACCAGTGACAAAAATGCAAAGCTGCACTAGCTGTAACGGGCGTTTTATTTTTTCAGTCAGACAATAAACAACATATTTACAGAAAATCATTAACATACCAATAATTTGAGACTGTGCATGTCAATTAGAAGTCTATTTTAAATATAAGTAGTACAGTTGAAATCGTGATTGCATTTGGGGTGCTCATCTTTGGGTGCGGGCCCATACATCAATATGATTGGATTTATTGCACCATATTGTATAACTATGCTACATAAATATACTTAATAGTTATCCACAGATTATTCAATACTGTGCCGTGTGTATGATAGTATGATTAAGTCATTACATCTAACAAAACCGTTTCAACAAACTTTCCAATTGCAGTTTTAAGGGATTACAGTAACTTGGTGCCTGTTATCATTTGATTTAATACCTACATTGAATTTCACTTTCTTGTGACCATATGTATGATTCTTGATACAAGCATTTCATATCCACGTGCGCTTACGATAAAGTTGTTATGTGTATTTCAGCAGATATAACGGCGTTCTGGAGTGAAATGTAAGCGGGTACGCAAAAGGTTTGAATCTTTGAGTAATTTCGCACCCCAGCGGGCTTTTCCAATATGTCATCATTATCAAATTAATGATTTTCTTGTGTTGGCAGGTAATTATGTATGTGGAAGTGACCAATTTAAGTGTACAAAGGGTGGTCTGGACGGAGTGTGTATACCCATCGAACGACAATGTGATGGGACTCCAGATTGCAATGAAGCAGAAGACGAGAAGAATTGTCGTGAGTACATTATGCTTTCTTGTCTTTGTCTATTTCTCATCTTCTCCCGCATACCTTACATGTCAATGTTATTTGAACTGTGTCATCCTTCTCCAAGACTGTACTTTCCTACAGAATGCCGACACGGCGGGAAAGCGGTTTTGAAAATTTACTTTTGAGCATACATTTGCTGAATCAATATACAATTTCTTGTATAAGTGCTAATAAAAACCCTTGTGTACGTTTCTTCTCTAAAAAAAGAACTAACCAACTAAAGTAAATAAGACAGGAACTATTACTTTGTTAGATATGAAAGTAACCTGATACTTCTGAGAGATTGATCTATTGATTTTGAATTCTTCACTGTCGTTGCATGGATTCAGTTACAATTCGCATCTTATCAATTTCATTTGAGCAAATCCATCAGCATAATATCATTTTTCAACTAGAATCCTTTATCGATCCTGATATATCTATATCACTACTGACGTCATTGATTCCATTTTTTTGCAGAAAAAAGTGATTCTAGTGCATGTGATGGTTTTTTCTGTGATGGCAATTTCTGTCATCCATACACTGATAAATGTAATTACAAAGAAGAATGTGCAGATGGCTACGATGAAGAAGGCTGTAAATATCGTATGTATTGCAATATTCTTACAAGACACCCCCATCCTTGTCTCCCCTTGATAAGTTAGATTGATATCCCAAGAGCCGCTAATGTGTAAATTCAACTTTTACCATTCGGTCCATTGTATTTGATACAGAAAAGTAACATCTTTGTCGGATTGTGTGGAAAATATGATAATAAATGTCTTTTCAGGGGCATGCCAGTATTGGGAGTATCGCTGTGACAATAAGAAGTGTATAGCAATGGAGAAAAAGTGTAACTGGCATGACGATTGCGGAGATGGAAGTGATGAAGACAAATGTGAATATGGTATGTGAAATAAACTTATTAAATATTGTTACAAAGAAATAAATGGATGACATAAAAAAGACTTGGTGAGAGGTTCACAACGGTTTAGACAATAATGTTTCGGAAAGTCGTCAACCGACTTCATACTTACACCACTAACTATAATTATAACAGTTTCTGACAGATCTAGGGATGCCACAGACATATACACAGACTGAACATAATGTACTGATTACTTGAATTGATGTCTACAAATCCATCCTTACCTGCGAGCATCACTACTTTATTCACCGCTTTCGCATATCATTAAGTGTGATTATCCACATTTTAGTAACTCAGCGAATATGATCACATTGACAGCTGCATGCTCCGAGGAAGAGTTCAAATGTAACAGCAGCGGACAATGCATCCCGTCATGGAAAGTATGCAATAATTTCAGAGATTGTCCGGACAGCAGTGATGAGCTTCAGAATTGTACCGACATCTGTGAGTAAAATTAATACAACTTAGCATTTTGAATCAAAATTGATTCCTTAGTACACTTCGAAGAACGATAGGGACATTATGCTAAAATTCGAAGCTGGTCTACAATCTGCCTATTTGGGAACTTGCAAATCCGCCATCTTGAATATCCTGAATGATGCAATATGGGAATTATCGTTGATAAATACGACACAGTAATTTTCGTAAACAGCCTTGTTAGATTCTTTGTAACCACCAATAATCTAGTCATGGTAACCCAGAATATTGCGGGAGGGGCAATTCTCTTGATCGGCCCAGATCAGGTATTACGATTAGTACAAATATTCCCATATTCCTTTGCGTCTGAGCATGCTCAGTGTACATTCAATGCATCCCGTCATGGAAAGTATGCAATAATTTCAGAGATTGTCCGGACAGCAGTGATGAGCTTCAGAATTGTACCGACATCTGTGAGTAAAATTAATACAACTTAGCATTTTGAATCAAAATTGATTCCTTAGTACACTTCGAAGAACGATAGGGACATTATGCTAAAATTCGAAGCTGGTCTACAATCTGCCTATTTGGGAACTTGCAAATCCGCCATCTTGAATATCCTGAATGATGCAATATGGGAATTATCGTTGATAAATACGACACAGTAATTTTCGTAAACAGCCTTGTTAGATTCTTTGTAACCACCAATAATCTAGTCATGGTAACCCAGAATATTGCGGGAGGGGCAATTCTCTTGATCGGCCCAGATCAGGTATTACGATTAGTACAAATATTCCCATATTCCTTTGCGTCTGAGCATGCTCAGTGTACATTGCAAGTTCACTATGATGCTTTATGAAACGTATCCAAATATAGCTTACAGTTTCAAAGTTCATCGAGAGCTTCCAAATTTGAGTTGAAGATAAACCAATAACAGTAGCTTGATCACTAATTCGACGTATTTGCCTGAGCAACATAGTTTTAAACCATTCGAAACCCCATTTTGCAGTATGCATCGACAACAACGAACGCTGTGAATTCTGGGCAAGAAATGAGGAGTGCAAGCAGAATCCTACATACATGAAGAAATACTGCCCACGTAGTTGCAAAATCTGTACAGGCGAAAAAGGTAAGTTCGTCTTTTTTAATATTACTCATATATGACAAAGATGGTGGCATGACTGCAAGTCACTTTCATTGTATTCTTTGTCGCCGCGCGCTACGTCACAAAAACTTGTTTACCAGTGTAGATGTTTTTACTTTAAGGATTCTAAGTTGCACGATAAAGAATATATTATACAAATGCTCCAATAGCTTTGATAATACAAAATAATGTGTCTGTTGTATTGTGTTATCTTAGTATACCAGCATTTGGTACCTGTCTTCTTCTCCCTTCACTAGTCACCCTCAACATACTGAAGAGTATGCTGGTAATCCTAACGTTTGGTTAGTTATTATGACAAGAAGTAGTTAAGTCTGAGCTATTAGAACATAGCTATTCGGTTCTAGATGCCAGCTGAATCTATAGGCGCGGTTGTTCGGTGGCGAAACTCACAAGACTGAGGGATTTGTTATTATGTACACACCTTTAACCTTTAAAAGTTTTCAGTCTAGGAATCCCACCTCCTGAACATTATCAGATCAATTTTAGACTATCTTTACTTGGGATTACCTTACTTTCTCATACTTTTATTTTGTGAATAATTTGTATCTTTAACCAGTGGTTCCAGATGAAAATGGGGATTGTCCCCCACAGTTCTTCAAATGCGATAGTGATATGTGCATCGATGAAGTCCTCGTGTGTGACACTATAGGCGATTGCCCTAATTCTGAAGACGAGAAATGGCCAAACTGCATTTATGAAGGTATAGTATAACAACATGATGGTGTAAATCGTTCTTTCAATTCAACATGACAATTTTTCCCAGAGTGCTCATTACTATTGATAGCCTTTTGAACATATGAGGCATTGAAAAGAGCGCCTGGCAATTACTGTTTTTTCAACTGTAGTTGTAAGACGACAACCTTGTTTCCGAGAGTTTGAGTGATATGTTTAGTCTCCAGAAAGGGTGACTATTACATTGGTTCAACATTTGCCGCCATTTTTACTTTCCGTTGTGTCAACTTGAACGGGCTTATGGTGAGTTTTTAATGGATGTTTGTTATTTAACAGATAACCATAAACAACAGAACGTGTTTCACGAAGGTTGGTGGCACAAATATTCAGATTTATCGAAAAAGGAACTTTTGTTTGACAACTTTGTGAAACACTATTTCAAGGACCCAGGCTTTGACAGAGTTCATCGCGAAGATCCCCCTGATTGGACCGGTTTTATTACGTTCAGTTCTACACCAGACTTCAGTGATATGCAGAACGTCTTGCAGCTGGACCACAAAGAAATCGCCGAATATGGTCACCAGGCAGAAGATTTCATCTTGCAATGTAGCTATAATGAAAGACCATGTAATTATAGGTATAAAACATACTCAACAATCTTTCGAAGGGCTTATTTTGGTTTAAAAGATATACATTGGAATTCTCTCTGTCGCTATTTGTTATGGTTGTTCTCATATTAAATGTAATAATAATTATGGTTATCATTTCTGTTATGTTGTTAATCAGCGTTTTTTGTCTTTTTAATTTTTGTATTTTTATATGTAGGAATTTTATACCATTGCTTTTCATGCTGTGTCTGATGTTAATTACATTTATTCGTTGATTTCAGCAACTTTAGAGTGTTTCAAGACAAGACATACGGAAGTTGTTATACATTCAATCATGGCACTAACGGAGATGTGTTAAGAAACGCAACCAAGTCTGGTGCCCAGTACGGTAAGTTGTCATTTTACATAATAATAACAAATATTTAACCTATTAAATCCAAGATAATTATTTATAAATGTGATAGTTTGTTGTTCTTTGCACCCATGTTAGTCGGATAGCATTCTCGTCTTAAAAGCCCAGTTCGGTTGAGGATTAATATTTAGGTCCGTAAGAGTTGTCCAGCAGAAATACAGAAAATGTTATCCCGAGTGGTCATATACCATCCCTATGGATTCGTTGACAAGGTAACACTAGTGTAGTGTGAGAACATGGAATTGAAACTTGGCCAATGAACTATGACCTTTCACCAAGGTGTAGAAGACAATGATCACTCATCCTCTCCAAATCTCAAAAGACGTTCTTAACTATTTGAGGTAGTATCTAAATGTATCCCCCTTTCCTCGGTATGAAACTTGTGCATGGCAAGAGTGGTTATCTACTTACTAATATGTTATGTCTATAATGAACAAAAGAACACATCAACCTAATACCATCTATCGCTTTATGTTGCAAATATTTGTTTATTGGCTGTCTCATTCATAAATCTATTTTCATTCAACAGGACTAAAACTAACCTTATTCACAGAACAACACGAATATCTTGGTATCTATGGGCAGGAGTCTGGAGTGCGTGTCACGATTCACGATGCTCGATACATGCCAATGCCGGCTGATAATGGTCTGACAGCAAAAACCGGTGCTGCTACATCATTTGCAATCAGACAGGTATCTTAATACCTTAACTATGGTTTATTGTTTTAATCATTTCCAATTCTCGATCATTCAAATGGTACATTTTCATTCTTTTGCGTCATGGTCCACTTTTCTATTCTACTGTCAATTCTCCCCATCATCGGATATTGACATGAATGTGACACGTCATAACAAATATTGCAGCATGTATATATCGTGCCACGTCGCTATATATAGGTAGCTAGGTCCTCCCGAGCCTATGTCGGCAGATCTGAATAGTTTCTGTAATGAGGCCAATGGGTTAGTTTGTTTTCTTAATTTTTGGTCAGATGTAACTGGCTAATGAAATATCCTGGCCAATTTACTCCTACATGCTTTTCTTTGCTAACTTTATATTTCGTCATACACTATAGAACGCTAATACATTATTCTTGTATATTACAGACTACATATAATCGAAAAGGGGGGAAATACAGCAAATGTAACAATACAGATGAACCAATCCATCAGCAATTTCAACATTTTCAATATTCTACCTTGGTATGTATATCTTTCTCCTGGTCATCCAATTAGGATCTATTGTTACGTCGACTCGATCGTTAGGAAATAGATTTCAAGATTGATGTTCTTAACTTATATGATTTATGCGAGCGTAAAAACACCAAGCATGATGTATAACGTAATTTATAGAAATCATTACCCGTAGTTGATAACATCATACTGCTGATTGTTATTTTCTTTGAATGAGCGAATGCGCTAAAGGTACTGTCTGAAAATCTAAGATAAAGTTCCTATCTTTTTTTCTATCTTTAATGGATACTCTGATGGTGTGATTTACAAGATTTAGAGGACTGTAGAGTAATAAATATTTCAGCAACATATGCGTACTCTACTGTCGTTTATGTTAGCGTTAATCTATGCTGTTGCACCCAGGGTGTAATTTATCATGCTCATGAAACTATGAAATTATTAAACTCTGCATGCGATCATTACTATATTGTGTTTCTGGGCGTCCTATTATATCAATTTTATGGTAAAAGCTTCATCTTATAAATCGTTTCCGGAACTCAGAACTTTCCATATTTCACTCCACAGGCTTGTCGACATTTATGTTTGCAAAACCTAATGCAAGAATATTGCGGTTGTATGGATGTGCCCTTCTATGGTGGAGGAAAATGCAAAATACTAAACAAAACCCAAGGTAAGTTGGTTTGAATGTTTTAAAAGCATCAATGAGTTATAAACAGCACATAAAGTTAACGTTTTGAATTGTTTTTCATGACGTTTTGAGAAAAGACTTTTGGTTATACATGGGATATATTTTATTTGAAAGGTCAAATGCTTTCATAGACGATATTGTGTTGTCAGTAAAGAATGGTAATTCAAGTTTACATACTTATTTACATTACAGAAGCCTGTCGTCAATTAATGCATTACTTCCAGCAAAATCAAGATTTTTCATGCGGTTGTCTGCACCCTTGCGAGTAAGTATACTTGCATTCCTAAAAGCCATATTACTTCATTTATGTCATGTCTTGGAAATACGGATGCAAATTGGACATATCTCTAAAAATAATCTCACTAGTATAATAAGGGGAAATGATTACTTCGGCGTGAAGTTAGTAAACATATCACGTGGCCTTGATTTTTAAAGGTTATTCATAATACAAAAGCAGTAACTATTATTGAGGGTTGTCTTCATGGATAATATCGTATTATTTTTTATTACATGGATACGTGGTTCTGTGTGCTTAGTTTGTCAATATTTGAAGTTTAGGAAAGGCAATAAGATCAATTATAAATAAATATGTACCTCAAGTATATAGCATATCAGACTAATGAGTAAGCATGTTATTGTTCACCTTTTGAAACTGTCATATTGTAATAGAATTTATTCAATTCTTTAAAGTTACAAAATATGTGTAACACTAATAGCCATCCCCTAAGACCGACAGATGTATTATTTTCCAGAAAACTTGTTCGCACAACTAAATTTGTAATTATTGTATTATGGAATTTAATCCGTAGTGAGAACCTCTACACCAAAACAACTTCACTCGCTTCGTGGCCATCGGAAAGTTACTTGGTAAGAACACAGTCCTACATATTTATCTAAATTTGTCTTAAGTGTCTATTATAAGTATGCGTTTGTTTCAATAGCCATACCATTATACAAACGTAACAGCTTCTAGTAATCCAGACAATGAACGCAATATTTGTAATTTCTTATGATGTTTCCCGTTTCCAAGAATATTAAATAAAAAACATTACGAATAGCCAGCTGGATTCATGGACTCCTTAACACAAAGACGAATGAAACATTAAATATTTACACAGGAACCTGGATGTGAACAATCTTAGCGTTGATCAAAAATCGTATGATTAATGCACAAGTTTGAGAACGAATCTAATTAAACTATAATCAGTATTTCCTACTGTGTGTTTTGTATATCAAACAAAGGAAGACACGTTTCATTATGGATGAAACATTATCTTGAATGTTTCTGTCTTTTTTGGGGGAAGCAGGTGCATTCAATATCAGTCTATTTCTATACCTTTCATCATATTAACTTAACCATTTCTACTCTAATATGATTTAAAACAGAGGCAGCTGTTGAAAAACATCAATGTCATCAACCCAAAGACAAAACGAATATCCGACTACGAATCTGCTCAGTAAGTTTCTATTTCATTGGTTTTGGGTATTTTAGAGATAAATTTGACGTTATTTGGGAAGAGGTTAGACACATTGCTCAATAGCATCCTTGGTTTGTAATATTTAATGAGGAAAGGAATCATTGTCGGATATTTACGATACTGTACATTTATCACTGTTAGAATGTGTTAGTAATTTCAAATATCAAGAACCAACCTTTCGTACCGCTTAACATCTTATATTAATGTGCTATTAAACTCATCATCGATAGAGGGATATAGACCCAATATATGAAACGCCCAAAACATTAAGTCGTATTTGCTGCCTTACTGACTGACTGACTGACTGACTGACTGACTGACTCACTCACTCACTCACTCACTCACTCACTCACTCACTCACTTATTCACCAACCAACCTACCTACCTTTCAGCGTGCCTGCCTGCCCACCCTACCCCCATCTGCATACCTACATATTCACCTCCTTAAGTGATATTTATTTATTCACACGCGTACGCACGCACGCCACACATATTTACACACTTTATTTATTTATTTATTTATTTATTTATTTGGCCTGTATGTATTGTATTTCAATATTTCAATACTTGACCTTTAATGTGTTTTTGTCTTCCAGGAAGAACTTGGCCTACATTGAGGTATATTATGACAGTCTAAGCGTTCAATATGTTAGAGAAGACATAGCGTATACGGTAGGGACTTCATTATCATTTATTGCCATAATATGCTTATTGAATGAAACTTATTTTGGTTTGTGCCTTCAGCGAAATTAGGGTTGGAAATAGTTAACACTCAATGGAAAAACACGTTTCAGTGTAGTATAGCATGTGTAATATTGTTAAAGAAATTTTAATAATTTTAATTGTCGATCTGGAAACCAACTTCACATTCCTGCTTTAACCATATATCCAACAGTTTTTAAGAGTATATCTACAGCCTTTGGTATACTTTTTATTTTAATGTCTTTGTATCTGACATGTTGTTGACCTGTTTGTGCTACTTTGCATTTATGGCACACACGGTTCTCAGGCTTTGAGTGTTCTATACGTTTTTATACCGTACACTGACATAATCAACATTCTAAGATCCTAGTATTTGCATTTCAGGTCAACATAAATTTGATATGACTGAAAACTCATATACATGTTTACACTTTCAGGATGACGACTTAATGAGTGACTTAGGTGGACTACTTGGCTTGTACATCGGTGTGTCTGTAATTACAGTATGTGAACTGTGCGCATATATAAAAAGTCTCGGTGTACTATTTTTTCTTTCACTACGAGACTGTTGTTCTCTTAAAAAGACAGAGACTAACGTATCAGACGATAGTCAGAAAGATGAAGGAAGCATTCATGAGGAAACACGTGCAAATAGCGAGGCAGACAGGGAAATGGAAAACCCAACACAGGATAACGAAGATGACACAACAGCTGAGACAGAAAATTTGTGATAACGACAATGCTTGAATAAACTATATAGACATTTACAAAATAATTTGGGAAAATGTATTTACAATCAGTATATCCGCTTGTGATGCCCTAGCTAGGAAACATATTTTTGCCTAATAACAGTACGTGGACAGGACCAAAAGATTACTTTTTGTTACACTTCGGGCATGGGGCTAACAAGGACTGCAGTTTGTTTTGATAATTAATTTGAATCCGATAATCACCAGAGTGCACTTACAATGACAATTTCCTTGGTACATGTTGTTGGGGGCATTCTAGAGGTTATACTAGCACAGCAGGCGGAACACGTTCCCGTCCATAAAAATGCTATATAATAACCGAACCTGACTCTCTGATCATGTTTGTATCATATAAGATATTGATAATGTATCAAAGCAATCTGGAAAGACAGTCCCAATTAATGTTATATTATCTGTCTACGGCATTTGCATAATTCTGTAAGATTACATCAGCAGTGGATAATATCAATCACATTTTATAGTCTGAAACATTATATTACATTGCATTACATTACATTTACATTACATTACGTTACATTACATTCAACTGTCGTCTGCTTGAATAATACCCGCTATTTGAAGAGCCACAGAATACAACAGCATGACGACAAGCCGAATCGCACTCTATCAGTATTGTCTTATATGTAAGAACCAATCATTGGCTTTTTTATTTCACTTGAGAATAGGTATAGTAGTTTTAAACGGTTACTGAAAAATCATCACGTGATTCTTTAAAAAATAACTTTTGGAGCTAGTTCATGATGATAGTGAATGATAAAATTGGTTTACAGCATGTTGTAAAGGGGACATTTTTAAATTTCCTTTTATGACATTTTCCGCTAATGGATATCTACAGATATATGATATACCAGTTTATGAAAGTAGTTATTATATTTTTATAATCATTTACATACGATTCGTAGGAGCGAAGACCTTTTGGCAAATTTTATTCAGAGATATTTGCATTTGTCATTTGTAGTCTATGGATTTGTAGTCAGAACGCTATAGATTTCTATCTACACAAAGTGGAAGGCAGAGCCTTGTTTGTGTTTTGACAGATTATATAACACGTAGAAGTAACCCTTATGTTTTTCATGACGTTTAAAATCTTCACTTTCATTAACTCTGTTTCCAATTATATCGTGATCGAAGTTTGATTTTTGATTATTCTAAGGCTGACTACTACCCCGTTCAAAGAATGATTTGAATTTGCTTACAGATTGAATCATTTTCAAATATGCAAATAGTTGAATGGTAAAATCGTAGTTTTCCTTTGGCAATATTATACCATTTCAGCATTTGGAAACTTGTTTGCGAAATAAATGATTATATATATAATGTGTGTATATTATTTCGTTATGACATGTAAACAAGGACGACTTTCATACTTAACTATACCATGCAACATAGTGAACATAAAATGCTCCTCGGAAATAAGCGCCTTTAAACGTATGCTGCTACTTTGTTCTAGAAAACTCCAACCTATTCTCAGTTAAATCATTATAAAAAATGTCGGATCACCGTACAAATGTTTGAAAATTACATCAAAATTTCAGTCCTTTTAGAATTCAATATGGCCGCCGAAAATTCTGCTAATTGTATGGAGAAATAAAAGATTGGCGATTTCCTTGAAAAGAAGACCGTGAACCGATAATAATTAAAACTAACGAAGTTAGCTTAAGATTTCTTCATTGAATGACATGCTTGTTAATATATTTGCTTCGTATTGATATTTCCTTTGCAATATATTGTATGTACATACTTTATACACTTTTCAAGCAAATAATTCTCAATAAAGATAAGGAAAATGAGTTGGTGTACGTCATACAATTAAAATGTACAAAAGTACAAATGTACAAAATATATATTTGCATCATCATTAATGGGAATTACATGATCCCTCAAAAACAATTTCTACAAATTATCACACTTACGTTTTAAACCGTTTTATATACTCGTTGTCAGTTATCATGCCATAGTTATGGACTAAAATGGTCCTATTTCATTAGAAATAACCATACCTCATGCAAGGTGCTATATTTTGTTATTTCTAACTAGGGGTTTAATGAATCAACATTATATTTGCAAAAGTCTCACAACCAACCTTACTAATGGCTCCCCCACAAGGTGAGACCAATGAACCCAATATTTGAAATGCTGTTATAATATATGTTTCACTTCGTATTGCTATTAAGGAAAACACGAAATGTACTTTTCTCATTCATGTCATAATATGTAGTACTACTTTATAAAACCAATTATACAAGTATCTTGTCTCTAGAAATATCCTACTTTACATGACACTTGCTTGTTTAATCATTGTGAATTTTGTTAATACAAATCATTATTCATAAAGAACAAAAAAAAAACAGAACATAATTAGTTTTCATCTCGTCTCCGACTTCTTGTAGGCACATATGCCTTTGCTTACGTAAGTAAGCACTTGATTTAATGTGTTTCCGACCTATTAGATGCAATGGATCATTAGGTTGACATGTTGATGCGACAAATTATTTCCCGGTAACAGGTCATACATTTTGACAAGCCCGTGATGTCTTTATATCAAGGCACATGCAGCATTTACCAACAGTAATATTTCTTTATGTTATTTTATATTCACAATAATTTATTTGTCCATACCCAATCCCCAATCTCAGTTCTTGTTACGCAAACGGCTAATGTCCAGCTGTAAGACGGTCTTCTGTTCAGTCCTAAATTTGCATTCGGTCTGAATACCTATAACCCAGGAATTACATTTCACTTAAGTATGATAAATGAATTGAAGTCATGTATGTAAAATAGTGAGTTATTTATATCAATGTTAGATTCTTTGATATGTCAGCCCATACAATACCTACAATTTAATATGTATATTTGAATTGCTGAAGTATGCATCCAGATATGTAATACCCTTGGGGTCCTAACGCACATTCAAATTATTGAAGTTTTTGCATTGATCGACTATAAAAGTAGACAAGTACAATATTTCTGACAATATAGTAAGATTTGCCAAAGGTTAATATTTCTTCACACGCTATGTTCTATTTCTTTCCGGTACTAACTGAACGGTGTTTCAACGTAATTTCAAAGTATTCTGAAAGCAATTATGGAGATGTGATATTCAACAAATCAATATCAAATGAACGGATCCTATTGGTATTTCATATGCACAAATATATTCGAAGTCATCGTACGATATTCCAGACACAATACATGATGCCTAAGCAGACGATAACATATCATTTGTTTTCACTAAACAGGAATTTGATATATAAAACTTAAAAAACAAAACTTGGAACTTTGCATTTTCCCATAAATAGTGTTAACGTTTAATTTACCTAATCTATATTTTACCTAATCTATATCCAATTAACACGGGGCTTTTATTAAACATGGATAAACAATGGACGATCGTTTTGTTTTCACATATTATCAATAACGTTACGTGATCAAGTATTAACATAAATATCTCTTTTATTAATTGACCCCTTTAATCTCTCTAAATAATGTATTTGTGTCAACACTCATAATATCCGAGAACATATTTGAACAGGGTTTAAGCTTTGCGCACTGACGATAATAATGCCTCCTGTCCAGTACGATCCATGAGTAAGACATTTACACTCATCATCAAGCGATGCATCTCATGTAAGAATAGTAAATCTTAAACTGCGTTTATTGGAATTAAATGGTTGTATGGTGATATATCACACCATTTCGTGTCTTTTTAATACAGTTCAACGGTCATATTGTGGGGAAAATGTGATACATTATGTCATTTCGCGTCTTTTTCACATAGTTCAAGGATCATATTGTGACAGTATTCCAGGTCAGTTTTAAAACTGTGAAGAAATTCTGGGTAACCGTGTAGTCATCAGCCGATCAGATATGTAATTTGAAATGAAAACTGGATAGCCCTTCAGTTAACGCCAAAATTAACTTATGAACAGGGATAAAATCTTCTTTGCTTGTGTCACTTCCTCACTTCCTCATTTTATCACTCTAACATCGTCTTTCATTAAAAGGGGTTAATTAATGTCTATCTTTTATTACTATATTATTCATTGAAATAGTTGACAACGTTTTGAAAAAAATATTCTCGTTGATATTCAAGAGACGTTATCTGAGAATATGTAGGGCCATGCGCGGTGGAAAACCATGGAGAAAATGCCATTTTTAGGACAACAACTGTATACAGTGCCCCATTCGTAATTGCATATTAGTATACAGGGAAAGTTGATGTTGTTCAAGTACAAGTATAGTGTGTATGTTGTATATGACCCTGTGCAATATGCAAGTATTTCCTTTAGAGTTATAGGAGTGATCTCCCGACAGTTAAAGTTTCATAGCACAATTTAGATTCATTAAGTGGATTTAAAAGGTAACCACATGGCCGTTTACAGAATTTGAAGTAGCTTCAGTTCTTGAATTGAAGAGATCCGTACCGACATTGTTACAGTTCAGAAAGCAGGAACTTTCTTTGCAATAAAGAAATGACTACCAAAACAATAAATACTTACTATCGTTCATATCTTCCCAATATCTTCAAATATACAAATGGAATGGTTCAATCCAACTGAATAGATAAATTACCGTTCTAGTAGTTGCTAATGCTACTGTGTATGTACTGCTTGATGGTCATGTGTATACTATAGTACATTTGTGAGATACTCTTACGGCTTGATCACTTAGTGATCATAAATGTTTCATCAAATACAAAATGAGTCGAAAGAGTTACAGCTTCTTGGGGCTTCAAGCAATTTTCGCAACATCTGATGATTATGATAAAGAATATTTGTATGGAATTTTGCTTTAAGGATATCCATTGACATGGCTCGTGTATTTTAGGAAAGGAAAAGCTTACACGTATTCTATCTGACTAAAATGCCTAAATTTAAAGCAGAACTGTTACAAAAATTATTTCATTGTTTTCACATCCAGACGTTTTGAGAAGTAATCTATTTTATTAATTCATACATTCATTTGTCTATTTATAATGTTTTCCAATTACTCATGTGTTTAATTACTTTAGTTTACCCAGGTATCATTAAGTAATAAGTATTTCCAAAGAATTGGCTGAGACTATTAAAATAAACAACTTTTAAAATTACAATGCACATAAACCAAAAACATCACAACACTGAAAGATTTATATGATAGAAAAATGTAGTAAAAATGTTGGATTGATATTCGCACAAAACAAATACTTGAACTATTGCCGGGTATTATTCTGTATCATTCTACTATAAACAATGCTTTGGATTTGCAATTTGGAATTCAAAGAGTTGATACTAAGAAACTAAAGCTACCAGAAAAATAGTTTGAATTAAGCAGTGTCTGACAAGTGTAAGAATAACAAATCGATGAGTTAAATCCCTATTTTTACGTTGACCATTTGAACAGCTTTGTGTTGTATTTTACTATTAGGGTGGTCAGATTGACTAAGTGTGTGGTTTGTCAATGCAGAATAATTGTAGACTTTGGTTGAAATGGTTTTCTAAAATGTCATTTCTTTCCTCGACTCCTAAAATTCCTGTGAAGAAGTATCCTTCCTTTTGCTCGTAGTTCAACAATGTCTTCCTCTTCTTGGGAACTTTCAGATATATCACTTAACACTGATTTCTAAATTAATGAAAATGGCCATTTTTATTTTGCAGTAGCTATTTCGAGAAGTAACTTGATTGAAATGGTATGGGAGCTTTCAGCGAAAGTGCATGTAAATTAACCCTTGGAATAAGAACTAAGAGCACGTTTTGTTAAATAAGTGTTTTATACTACTTCTTTTGTAACAGCACCTTAAAGATTTACTGCACGTCTCAGCTTAATCCCTACTTCATTAGTGGACTACATTCCTTGATGGACTCTTTTATCTCGAATTAGGTGTTGTCTGGAGGTTAGCCTTGGCTCTTTATTAGTGTGCAGTAATAGAATTATCGAACCACACAGTTCCACTAAAATGTTTTGTAGGGCAGTAAATAACGCCTTTATATAAAGTAGACGTAGATGAACAAAACTAGTACAAGTTGAATAGATTTACATTTACTGTCTGAAAACGCAAAAATGTCAGCGTCCGATGTCTCCGTACTAGAGGGTAATGCTATTCTGATAAACGCTCCAAGGAATGCAACTTGATAAAAAGGTATTACTTCATCATCACCCAAGAAAGTCTTCCCGTCGTCAAATGTAAATGAGGGAATTAAATTGCTTTACGGCGATAAGGACCTGTATGCGAGTTTAAATGTATGTGACATGGGATTTAATTTGTCTTGGAAATATGTGCCATCACCGTATTTATATCTGGTTCAAATGTGGTTTATCAAGACTTGGGCCGTTCCCTTGTCTGGTTGATACTTTTGGTCATAGTCTTTGTTTAAGAACTGGGCTATAGTCGTGTAATTATGACCACTGGCATGATATATATAGAATATTTACTTGCCTAGATTGTCGGCACACACGCAATGTTGACTATATATGTTGGTCTGGACTATGTATTAGTCTAAACTAGTCTATCTATTGGTTTAGATCTTTGCCACGACGTCGTCACAGCTCAGGAGAGAGACTGCGTTTTATAGTAAAGAGAACATGTTTAGATATGTCTTGGTCTAGAGCATGTCTTTGCAAAGATTGTGTATCGGTAGCGACTTTGTTTTTGCTGAAGACTATTGGTCTAGACTATGTCTTGGTGCAGACTAAGTCTTGTTCAAGGCTGTGTGTATGTCTGGGCCATTAATATGTCTTCGTAAAGTTTGGTCTACATTATGTATCAAATTTTGTTAAAATTGTTTTATCGAACAGTGTTTATTATCTCTAGGCTATTGGTAATAATTATGTCAGGTTTGGTTTAAACATTATCGTAGTCAAGAGTGTGTCAACATGTTATGCCTCGTGGTATGAACACTTGCACTAAATTGTTCATACATATTCCTCCACCATGCGCATCTTTGTCTGATACATGACAACATGATCCAACGCTACTAAAATCCCATGTCTTCATGCGCATGGGGAAGGGGTGATGGGGAAGGAGTTATGGGAGGGGTAAGCATGTAATAGGAAACGGGGTTCTTTAAGATGAATTAATCGCATTGTGTATTAACTAGGACCATTGCAGGATTTTAACATGACATGTTACGAAATGTTTGGTTGCACCTTTGAATTCGAACTGCCCAACTGACTGTTAATTAAATATAGTTACATTTAGATCACTGTTTTATGTCATGAACATAATATAAACCGATTCCATTGGTGGGTTGTAAAATGTATAATGATAATTCACTGATTTTTTTAATTTATGATATCCTGATTATAGATTAAATATACAAATATTTCAACTAAATATTGCCAGGTGTTCTGCAACGTAATTATTGGATTTTTGTGATGACAATAAACACGAATATGTTGCTACGAACTACAAACCTGTATCATAGCAAATCCTCTCTGTAGATGCCAGTGTGCTATTTAAAAAAAAGCTTTTAACAAATGCACAGTACATTTGGCAGATTTGGCGTGTACAAAATGATTTATATTGAGAAATTCTTCAGTACTGAATTCGCGCATTGATTAAACTCATTAAATTAGACTTTACATTCCTTCATCTTATCGTCTGGGGCAATAGATAATTGAAGTCCACGTGATTATTCTGTATGTATGTGATGTCGTTATTGAAAAGGAATCCATTTATCACTACAGGCGATAACCAATTAATGGGCAATTCTTTTGATAATAAGGGAAATGCGATCCTTTCTTCTGACTTCCGTGAAAGGCTTGGTTGCAATTGCTAGGTTTTATCTGGACTTAATGAATACAATTGCATTGAAAGATTGGCGTTTGTGTCTTCGGGTAGACTACAGTGCTTTCATGTCATTTCCAATATATTTGGTGAGCAATGGTAAGTAATTAATTAACTGTAGTGTGCTGTTGACACACACACACACACAATTCACTGACAACATTAATGCATTTGTTGAAGATATCGCATTCTGAATATATGGTGCGAAAACCTAGGACGTCCTAATTTATGAGTATTTTAAAAAACATTCTGTCTTTTCAAAACATGACATTATGATTCGATTTGCAAATTCATTTTACGTACGCACGCACACGCACACACACACACACACACACACACACACACACACACACACATACACACACATACATACAGTTAGATGAATAGTCTTACTTGTAATATTTACCGTACTCATTATATTGTTATCAACCCTGTCCGTTATGTAATAATTCTGAAATATTGCTTCTTGTATCAAAATATTGAAACATTTACATATGAATTGATAATTGATCACCTTGCCATCAATTAATTATGTATTTTAAGATTCATACATAATATCAATACATCTATTATGAATATTTACAATGCTCATTTTACCAGGAGCACTCTAGCCTACTTCATATTAGAAATATGATTAAAAAATGTAATAACTAACTCGTCATACCCTTTTCACCTGTGAACCATATATTATACATTCGCGTATGTACTGCTCGCAAAAAGATTATCATATAAGCTCTTTAAAACGATAAATCATGACGAGAGATTAGCTTGAATGCAGTTAGATATAACAAGCCAGTACATGGGTTAATATTAAACTGTGTGTGGCTGAAAATAGAGATATCGTTAACAGCGGCCTTCATAGGATGCGTTCCTCAAGCCGTGTTTTTATCGATTTCGAACATTTCGGTAAAGCGAACATTCAATCCAACTCGTTATTCTGGTTTGATCTTATTGTTATACTTGTCAGTGCATTGATATATTCTTGTTTGAATGCTGCCGTTTACATGTACACTGGAAAACACGTTTGAAAAGTAAAACGCATATCAAAGTCCCTTCCAAATGAATTAATTACACTTGGCCTGTTGTCGATAGTTTGCAGGACTCGATCACTAGGGGAGCATACGTGCGTAAACGTGTTGAACAACAACAGCGAGTCACTATACCACACTCTGTAACAAGAATACGAGGGAAAATGTTTAGTTAAATCTATTTGGTTTGAGAATTTGATGGCAACACATGTAAGACTGTCACACAGTGATTCGTGTCACTCTCTTTTAAAGACATACAATAGCTTAGATAGCGATCATTTGAATCATTTTTTGACGGATGAACAAGCGCACGAAGTGAGGAGATCTATTTTATGTAATTGACAGCTCATTGTTATTGTTTCAATCGGCCTGTAGGGGGCGACCTTTCAGGACCAGGAAATGAGACTGGGGATTTATTGCCACGATTTCAGTTTGCAAATATAAGATCTTATTGAGTTTTTGTCGCAAAGAAAGGTCGTGATAGTGTGAATTGTCAAACTGGTAGATTAACGGTCATCGATGATATTGGCAACTATCAAATAAAAAGTAACGTACGAATATAGCCCTGGTTTTCTTATAAATAGCTCTGGTATTATTTGCGTGGATTGATGGATCATCGTTGTATTCTTTTCTCCAAGCACCCACCAAGTGTCACCTCATTAGTGGTAAAATATGCTTGTTTATTCATGAAAAGAATATTAATGATCTACACAGATGCCGGTAGCGCAAGTACTCTCCCATTTTAGCGCAGATAAAACCAAGCTGACGCTATTATTCCCATGTACAACCTTTAACGACACCTGTTCTAACACTTTACTCGCTCTGCGTTCAGAAGCAAATCGTTGTTGTCAAGGAAACGAGATTCAGAGGTGGCTGAGAAGCGGGCGTGGTTAATTACATGAGTAAGTTTGTCGTAGTTCACATTGGTTGATACTGACCCCACAGTCGCACTCGGCCACATCGCTACAACTGATAGGTTAGCGTGGTTTGTCGTATGCATAGTTCGTCCCGTTACTGATCTCGCCCTACGTTCTATTACCTTCGGATTCGTGCCCTGAATATCGATTGACTCTCACACGGACGCCTCTACCTCGCACACTAGCAGTGAAAACAACACGCTGCACGGGTGAATCTAACGCCAGCCATGCCGATTTTTAAGAAGGCTTATTCCCATTCATGTTATTCCGGCAGATATTTCAAGTGTTAAAAGGTAAGTGTACAATTTGTCCTGTGTTGTATTTAACTTTGCAAGGATAAGGATGGATGTTAGGTTCAATTTCCACGTCGGGTCATTAAATTACCTTTCTACGATATAAAAGATATACTACTTGAAACTAAAATATATTCGGAGACGCCACACCAACTGTTTTTATGTCCATTTTGAAAATGTCTCAAATATAGCACGGGTGACGTCAGAATTCCGCAAATATGCTGGTAGTAGACACACCACTTCTGCCATTTATCATTTAGCAGTAAATGCCTCCTCTTACCACTGCTTTGCATACATCAACCATTTCTGTCGCCCATCCATTTGCATTGCCATATAATGCTAACATATCGTACGCGTGGGTTGGAATGGCACAATCACGCTAGCCATATTAGGGGGGAAATTCAGCTCAGAAACGCAGTTTCAAGTTACTGTATTACTTTCATTTCATATAACATTGGATTCGTGTATCATTTATTATCTAACCGCATTTTTGAATAGGATTTCTCGCAATAAAAAATCGAGGTTAAAATTTTCAATATTTACAGGATATGCATCTCATGCGGTAGTAGGTAGGAGACAAAATGTCGAGAACCGTTGATTATATTACCATGGATGTGTATGGTTTGTGTGTGTTTTTTTAAAAAGAGTATCGCCATAACATACTATGACCCGCGAGTCATTTGAAAACTTGCTGATCCGTGAACTATGTCGAAATTCATTCTAAAAATGCAATTACAACGTAACCAAATATACACTGTAAAACAAGGCAAAAACAGCTATTGTTTGAAATTTGTATCTATTAAAATAGCCATTAATTATCTTTATATAGGTGAGTATACCTTGATTCCCATGATGATTTTTTCAAAAGAAACAAAATCCCGTAGGAGAGCGCTATCGATAAAGCTTAATAGTATGGGTTTTAAATACTGTCGTTCAGTTTGAAGGTAATGTATACACCAAACGTCACGGCACTTACTCCTCGTGGTATTCTCATGTCATGCTTATATTTCTATATCCAAATGTATTGCTTCAACATTTTAACGCTACTGGCAAAAATAAACGATACTCTTCCTGTTTGAACATATCTATATAGTTTTAATTGTTAAAACGAGGATTGCTACAAGCAAATTAAAAATTTAAAGACTGTCCGAGCGATGAGTGATCAGTTAGCTGTAAAGAAATGCTCGACTATATGGAACCACGGTATTATAATCCGTTTTCAAATTAAAACGAACAATAGATTAGAAAGGCCACAGGAGACTCGAATCGGTATATCAGTATTTGCCATGGAAACGAAGCGATGACCCAAGTATTTTGTTTTGTCAGGCCCCTCAAATGAAGCTGAATTGGCAATTATTGTCTCTCTATATCGTGAAACATGTATATACTAGTATATATACATTAATGTAATAATAATTATCCACCTTGTAACCAATCCCTTGCAAAATTGATATGCCATGTATGTATGTATGTATGTATGTATGTATGTATGTATGTATGTATGTATGTATGCATGTATGTATGTATGTATGTATGTGTTTATGTGTGTGTATAACGTATGTATGTTTGTATAACGTATAACCGTTAATCACGCGCGGTTGTCGTTCTGTTCTATAACATTCAGATATATTCAGGTGTTTACCTAATATGTCTGAAGCTTGCCGATAAAGAATTTTTATTCGAAACGTCGGATTTTACATCTATTTATTCTTACAAGTTCCATATGCATTTCTATGTATGTATGTATGTATGTATGTATGTATGTATGTATGTATGTATGTATGTATGTATGTGTGTGTGTGTGTGTGTGTGTGTGTGTGTGTGTGTGTGTGTGTGTGTGTGTGTGTGTGTGTGGCATTGCATGCATGTATGTTTGTGTATGTGTGCATGTGTATGTTTGTGTATATATACGAAGGTGTCGCTCTGGAGAGGACAGTACTCAATAATGCAATATTAATAGCAGAGCATAACATACTTAATATCAGATTCTATATATTCTCAAATCAGTCCTGTAATTTGGTAATACAATGACACATGAACACCAGATTAATAGATTATATCGAGGGGATAGCTTCAGCAGAAAGTTATGAAACACGTTTCGTTTCGTTTCGAAATATTCATGACAATACTTTGCAAAGAAATAACACTACAAGCAAAGATATATCAGGTGTCCAATCACAAACTACTGTGCTAATTCAAAATACATATCTTCCTACATTTCTGTGCGACACGTCTTCCTTTCAAGAAATAGCTGCAAACGTCTAACTGCCGACAACGAATGTCTTGAATTTTCAATGTCTAAATTATGAAATAAGAAATTGAAGGAATCTTTATACTAAAACCTAATGGTAAAATTCTGTTGTGAGATATTGAGTCTGGTAATACAAAGGGTAAAAGTAGCCTCTGGCTCATTCAGTATCGGCTTGATGATGCAATATATCAATGGACTTCCTGCAGAATATCAAACTCCGTGGTTGACGCTCAGCATGGCGAGGGCATTCTCACACAGCCCTGCCATTCTCTTGGAACTAACTATTGCCTCATAAACAAATATGAGCAATAGCTGCTCAGCAATGAATTTACCTAAACTAAATTTAATAAAATCTCCCACTTCAAATCTTGCTTTGGTCTTGAAACATTAACATTTATTCACGTACTAAAACTAATTACACTCTTTCTTTCATACTGAGAGACGAAATTGCAAGAGCTCTGAAAACTATGTAGCCCGCGGCTTGTGTTTACTTCATCCACCATGACAACCACTATGTATGGATGTAATTGCCAAAGATTTATTTCGCTTTAATTTTATCGAGCAGATATTTAATGAAAATGCACCTGATAGAGCTTGTTTCAAGTAAAACGTTGTAAATAATATTTTTAAGGTAAAATAATCCTTGAACTGTGTACCTTTGTTGCCATAGTAACTAAAGAAGTGTTACCAAGTCAATGATTATGAGGAACGTCGATCACCTCTACTTTTCTAATCTTTTACGATTTCTCGTCCGTTTATATTTGAATGTAATCCATTCCGCTGATAGATCGTATGTAAACCTCTAAGAATCTCTAAGCGTCGCAATCAAATAAATGGTTGGGTGATCAAAATCGTTCTCTCTCGTAAAATGAAACACAAGTACCAAAATACTGAACAGTGATGTTTTAAGTACACAAAAGTATCTTTGGTGATAAACACATATGTATTGCATTTTATGCCCGTCAAATGTTTTCGAACCATTTCTAATATTTATTTACAGCCGGCAGCTGCTGAAACGAGAACATGCGTTGAGTTGTTAGACGGAACGCAAATGCGTAGTTGAAACATAGATGCTTGCAAACCAATTTATCAAGCCATGTATATGTAAACTGCGATTTTAAATCGCTGTAACATGCAAATGAGATAAATGAAACTGCAGACAACATTAACTTAGAGACACCATTTCATTTAACAGTGACATGGCCAAGAGGAAATAAAGGCCGGAAAGTGCAATACTCAGTGCTAAAAGGGGTTCTTTGTGCGAACCTGTTTTAGAAATCTTTTAGAATCGACAGCAGTTGTATTTGTCTTCACAGTTCAGGCATTTTCCTGGTTACATATTAAAGGTTTGTCTATCTAGACATGATTGTTTGGGGGAAATTTTGACTTGAGTAGATAAATGAGTCGGCCTGGAGGAAATGGATGACAGTCACATCCCCACATATTGCTCCATCCATAACACGTTTAATTTTAATTGCTTTGGAGAATTCATCTCGGCCATGTTATTGAACTCGTGCATATCGTCAATCAACAGCGTTTTGTGTATTTGCTAGATCATTTGACGTGTCGTACGGAGCACTAATTCTCTCGCGATATCATAACGTTATTAATGAGCAAGGTGGCTTTATTGGACTTGAATATCTCACCTCCATGATTGCAACATCGTATTAGAGCCAAATTAAATGTAAAGTCGATTGCTCTTTCGTGATTAAACAATGTACGACCTTGCTGCAAAAAGCTTATTGAATTAGTACACCCGACTGATGTATATAACGGCATAAAGGGACATGTAAAATAATTCTAAATTGAAACGGTGTATCTTCCACAATTAGATAAATAAATTCCTGCTAGGAATGCATGATGTGTTTTTCAATATTAGAGGTTATATTACCATGACATGCCAAGTACTCCAACTTATTGCATTACAACAACTGTAACACCGATATTCGTCTGCAAGTTAACAAAAGCTGTGTGTCACGAAATTGATTATTATATATGTATATAATTATACAATTTCAAATTACATCGATGCTTCATATCTGGCTGTATAGAAATCCGCCAAACATAATTATTTGTGGATCTGAGTTATTCTCAAACATCACACATATGCAATAATACAATGTACCGGGAAATGTATACTGTGCTTTGTGTATATATATATATATATATATATATATATATATATATATATATATATATATATATATGTATGTATGTATGTATGTATGTATGTATGTATGTATGTATGTATGTATGTATGTATGTATGTATGTATGTATGTATGTATGTATGTATGTATGTATGTATGTATGTATGTATGTATGTATGTATGTATGTATGTATGTATGTATGTATGTATGTATGTATGTATGTATGTATGTATGTATATATATATATATATATTACTTATGAAATAGTCTCATCATATTACATATACATGACATAGTATGTATGTATGTATATATGTATGTATGCATGCATGTATGTATGTATGTATGTATGCATGCATGTATGCATCACTGTATGTATGCATCACTGTCTTCATCTGTATTCGTCCAACCATGACATATGTCATGGGTAATTATGGATTAACTTAAATATAATGGAAGTGTACTCCAAACCAGCTCGCAGTTTATGTTTTCCTCTAGTCCTTCGTAGTATTACGGGATATTTGATCATAATATTATGTAATGTATCATTTGAAAATATACAAAGACAAAGCACAACACATTACATAATATCACAAAGTATTGTAATACATCTCGGTAATATATCATGAACATGCACGTTTTAACACTTGATCATTCAATTGCAACAGCAACCACTATTTTTTTCTTGATTATATAAATCTAACAATGATTTGGAGATCAGTGAGAGATATAATGGTCCAAATTATTCCAAAACTATTAATCCAATTTCCTATATGAGCTAATCATAACACCACAGGGTTCGCAAGTAAATCTTCAGGGTTCTGTCTTATAATGAATCACATTGAAAATGTATTTCTAATTATTTTCTGAAGGCATGTCTGAAATAAAACGACGACAGTAGTACACCCATACATACACACACGCACACACACACATACATACATACATACATACATACATACATACATACATACATACATACATACATACATACATACATACATACATACATACATGTACCGATCGCGACGTACCCGTGTTTCTTTCCACTCATTTCATTGCCATTGCAGCAATTTGCCACACAGAAAGCACCCTATAGAGCTGTAGACCTCGTAACTATTAAGCATTGAGGCCATTGTACGTTGTTGTCATCACTGTAAACTGAAATCAATTACAAAGGGTATTACACTTTTATTTATAGCGATCTAGTTTAAGTTCGTGCATTTGTAGCCGACAGGAAAGACCGAATAAGAGTTTCAAGTTCATACACAGTATTTGAACTGAATAAATTCAATTCATTATTACAGTGCCCCAATAAATAAATAAATAAATTCATAAATAAATAAATAAATAAATAAATAAATAAATAAATAAATAAATAAATAAGTAATAAGTAAGTAAAGACATTCTAGTTGACTTAGGCTTTTCTCAGTAAATAAGAAGATACCTACCGCCTCTTTTACATCCTTAGGTCAAGATTGACAAATGGAATTATTCTAAAATGCTTTTAACATACAGCAACTCGACTGGTATTTCTCAGGGGGTCGAGTGACGTCATAGGAAGTAACTTTTCATCCGTGCCTAATACAAGCCTTCGGGCCCTTAGAAGGAATAGACCGCTATTCATGGACGTTACACTTAATATCAATGGTGGACATACTTTGGTTGCTTGAAAGCATCCATGTTTGTAAATGTAACTTTTTAAAACAGAAATACAACAGTATCTAGGATTCCATGCTCGTTTACATGTTGAAAATGAATGGTTAGTGATTCATACCTCTTTCGTGATTATTTTCCAATACAGTAGCTCTTCAATACACATTTAACATTAACGATAACTGCGTTTATATCATGATATATTGCAGATTTTAATCAGTGACAGGTACATAAGAGCAAAGATACATTTGTGGGCGTGTTATTTCTTAAATACATATACATGTACTTGTGTGTGTGTGTGTGTTTTACGATTCATGGTTTCCTTCTTGTAGATACTAACCATGACTCCACAACAACTCTTACTTTCCGACCTTCCTTCACAGCCGACAGGTAACCCTACACAGATAACATGACCAATGAACATGACCAATGAATGTCAACACGCAAAGGAAGAAAAAAAAACATTTAAGTTTATTTTTTTGACTAACGTTCTGTATACCAGTATGTCGATACAGTTTTAAATCGAGCTATTCAACAATATGACATTGGAATAAAATTACAAATAATTGAATTTTTAAAAATAAGCAAAGATCCCTCATTAGTAAAACCTCCTATACTAATAATTGTTATTTGATACCACGTAATGATCATAAATAGCATTGCAAAAGCTATAAACAGTATTCAACCTTTAACCCTTTAGCCTTGGAAATGCCTGATTTGCATGCAATTCTTTCAACTCCTACATTGCATCTCATTGCCCTCGGAGAAATGAACCTTCATAGTGTGGGATATTTTTCAGTACAGCGATAAGTAATGCTGATGGCAGTGTGATCAAAAACTTTTTACGTAAAAAGGTAAATTTTGGATGACGTTATGACAAAATTGGTAGGTAACAGTTTTTATATTTGATACTAAAGGTGGTTCAATTGTGAAGCACTTACGGAAATCAGGCTTTCAAGATTCAAATGTGTATTAATCATTGTTTTCCGGCCACTATGAGTCATTAACTGTGTCAGCCTTATATACAACAAATTTAGGTTACAAGGTCAAGTACATTAATTCAGTCCGTCATGATCAGATTGTGCAAAGTATCCCGGAGTCCCTAGTCTCAGATCGTTTCTAAAATTAGCGCCAGGTCAGAGAAATTAGACTTAATTAGACCCATGTCATTTGATAAGCCATTTAGAAGATAAGACAGAGTCCCATGATGTCGTTCGTCTCTTTGTATAATTAATTGTCCGGCTATGTCGACCTGACCATCGAATTGATGAATTGTGATTGAATGTACAGACTATCGAGAAGAAATGACGAGTTTCAACATGCCTGTGGTACATGTCTGCAGTGCATGT
Organism: Glandiceps talaboti; assembly: GCF_964340395.1. Taxonomy (NCBI): domain Eukaryota; kingdom Metazoa; phylum Hemichordata; class Enteropneusta; family Spengelidae; genus Glandiceps; species Glandiceps talaboti. The sequence goes on from NC_135554.1 coordinate 21,170,768, forward strand.
AGTTTTCTTCTGTAGGCACCTGTTTGAGGGACATTATTTTCATTTACATTGTCATGGGTTCAAATTCAATTCACACACCTAAAATAAATCGCATTTACGTCATTTTATGGTTTTCTGTAGATCCAATTCAGTGGTGAATTGGGTCCATTCATCACTATGACATGGTCTATGCGTTTAATTTAATCTATACATGCCATAATTACGTATCCAGTTGAATAGTGTTATTGAAGTGCGTTTCCATCACTACTCGCCCGACCTCTTAAACTGTATCAGCAAACGTAGTCGTCTCCTCAAACCCACAGGAAGTTATTTCAGTCGAGCCAAAGACTCAATGCTGTGTGCACACGGTTTTTGCGCAGATGTTCATTTAACTGGCGAAATGAAAAAGCGGTCATTGCTAAAGCGCTCAAGATAGAGGCGACTACTTTATACTAAATGGACTAGATGAGTCATCGTATGGGTTAAGTGTGACTATGTTTGGAGGCTATTACTACCCCCTTGGAAAACAGACACAAAGTATGTTTTGCATACCATTGACTGAAAATATTCAGGAAATGATTTATTATTTGTCGAAGCTACAAATGGTAACAAAGAATGTATTGAATATCGGCGGCAAATTGTTTGCCTAAATCGATATTTCCTGACGTCTAAAGCTAAGGGGTCAAAATACAGAAATAGCATGCGCCAAAGCTTAAAAGGGTATGTAAATAACGATTGCCGTCAATAAATTAAAGGAACAAACGCTTGCATTACAGCTGTGTTAAACATGGTAATATTATATTCCTTCCAGCGCTATTAATTGTTTGAATTTCAGACTGCCATTATTGAATTATTTGTTTGTTATCCGTGTTCGATAGAAACCTTTCCCTATGAAATACAAATTTTTTGCACTTGTATTATTTGAGTTCACTTACTATGATATTGATATCTGTACTTACGATGATATGAATAGATATAATATATTCATGTTACAGTTTATCAGTGGTTACAGAGCCTAGACTTTTAATTAGTGATTTTATATCAATCAGGTGTTTTACAACATGAAAAACTTAAGATTAATGGTGGCCATATGATAGGAAAAGTAACTGTTTTGACCTATTAATGTATGTATGTATGTATGTATGTATGTATGTATGTATGTATGTATGTATGTATGTATGTATGTATGTATGTATGTATTAATATTGTAGCCAAATTAACGGCACCCCTCATATCACTTAGAACAACATAATACAATACAATAAAGTATGTTTTTTTCAATTTATATCATGTATTTGTATCATGTAGTGGGATGGTATTGTAGTTGACATAGGATATAGGGAGTGAAAGATCGAAATATTCACTCACTAAGTACAGTACATATGTTTGTAGATTAAATGTTAAATTTCGAAACTACGACCACATATTTATCAACTCCATGATAAGTGATACTTTTTGTCTTTCTATTTTTCGTTTTGAATCTGTCTGTTTCTCTACTGATGTTCGACAACCTAATGTTTGTTGAACAACCGGATTCTCGATTATCTTCAACTTAATATTCATATTCGATGGACTAGCTGAACATGCATGCTTCATCCAAAACAAAATGAGTGATACATTAATATGAATCTGCTATCGCTGTATTATTAGGATCAATTTAGTGTTGTTTTAATCATTTGCTTCAATGTTTGTTTGTTCTACAGATATACAAAAACAACAGCTTTTGATGTCATGTTTGTTCACTCTGCCAAGTCTTTACAGCACATGAACATTACCTTATGCTAGCGACTATTTTACATTCATATTTTGTCTATAAGGTAAACGTCTATTAAATATCTATTAAGTATACAACGTGCATTCACTTTACTTAATATGCAAGACATGTATAGTTTAAGGTCACTGAATATTCTCAGTTGAATGTTCAATAAGCGTCAAATGGTTAACACTGACGTGGGTATAGTTTTGCTGAAAATAGAACGAAGTGTCACATCATGCATAACTTTTCTCCGTTTCACACACTAATGGGCTTAATTCTAATTCCGTGCCTGGATTTGGTTTATGACACTTTGTTTTCCCAAAGGAGAGGAATTCCAGGCTGTGACTTGTTGTGAGTTGTGTTTACTCTCTGGAGGAACAACTCTCTGATGAACCTTTTATTTCCCAGTGAGGGTTCAACCTATTACAATTAGATAACGCAGCTCGATGTTTTTGTACCTTTCATAATCCAAGTCTAATTTCTCTGCAAAAGTACTTCTCACTTGACTATGGTTAGGGATTTACGGAAAATTATACAACATTTTATCTTATCTGGTTCCTGCGATGATTCTGTGAACTTAATTAGAAAAGGAAATGTTGTTTATTTATAGAAATTAAAACGTGAACAATTATTGTCATCTATTCAAAATAAAACTTAATCTCCAAAATAATATCACCATTTTTATCCTATGTTTCTAAGAGAAGTTATAAAGTAGACACTACTTTTTATATCCTGTGTGTATCTTTCTACTTGAACTGTTATAAGCGATGAAAGGTACGCAAATATATAAAATAAACTAAGAACACACTGTACATGTATAGCTGATGAACAACCCACACAATTGTGACCTTGTCTGCATGTTCACCTTGACAACACTCCCTAACTCTCTCCTCCCTCTTGAAAAAAACATATATAGCCTACTTTCATATTCTGAAATTCACGCAAGATCTTGTCTGTGGATAACATGTAACATATTTTAATGTTTTACATGTTCTGAAATCTTCATAAATTTAGAAGTGCATTAAATGAAAGTAGACACAACACATTATTTCACTTTGCATATCCTAATGCGTACCTCTCATTTCGTACCTAGCTCTGTGTATGATTAGTTTGTTATACAAATATACACACAGAATACTATTAACGTATTCAAACACATATTCAATTGATGTGGTATTGATTTATTGAGCGTGGAACATGTCCACCATTTATATATATATGTATATATATATATATATATATATATATATATATATATATATATATATATATATATATATATATATATATATATATATATATATATGTGTGTGTGTGTGTGTGTGTGTGTGTGTATGTGTGTGTGTGTGTGTGTGTGTGTGTGTGTGTGTGTGTGTGTGTGTGTAATTGAAACAACTCTCTTCAATATAAAAGCCATGAAAATGTTGTAACATGCTTATACATAACGCATTTTATGAAATTATTTCCATGTACACTGGAACTTGCAGCACTAATCGTTTGTCATTTCACATTTTAAATGATATTAATGATCGCATAATTTGGCCTACTCTTTCTTTGTAGACTAGAGATAGAGCAAAATCCCACTGGTTTTTTTTCTATTATATTATTTTCGTTCGACGAACGGTGATCACCTGAAGTTCTAATTGGTCTACTTTGCCTTGTTTAGGCTGTCAATCATTTCCAATACTGCAACAGTGACAATATTATCTAGCTACTGAATATTGGTTTCACTGCATGAGTATAAATGCCTATCGAAATGAGAAGGCTTGTATATCTCTCTCTCTCTTTGTCAACTTCACGTTTCGCTCTTTCACAATTGAGCAAAAATGTATGCAGTGTTCGTGATCACGATGCAATTTTCTAAGAGAAGCTTATATTACTATGTGTGTCAGAACTCTCACAAATTCAAAATGGCTGCCAAACTAAACTAATGACTAATACTTAATATCAACAACAAGATCAACACCCTGCCGCCATGTTACATATTACAATACAAAAGGACAAAGCTACAAAAACCTGTTTTGCATTTTTTTTAGTTACGACTGAAAATCAGTGCTCAGGTGTCTCATGTTCTCAAGTAAGAATTTGAATACAGGTATGGCCTTTCACGTCAACGTTCTGATAGTGTGAATCTTCTTATATGAACATCCATTGTACATAACCGTTATGGTTAAGACTCTTTCCTCTACAAAGAAATCATGGTTATTTTAAGGTTATCGCCTTAAGGCACTTTTGAGAATAAAATAACTAGATGAAAGTCATCCATTACATCTAAGAACACATATGATTAAGACTTTATTCCGTCGTTCTAATTCGAACAAAGAATTCCGGACATTATATAAATCTCCACTGAGAATATATTCATGATACCACGATTTCATTATAATTAAAAAGAAATATATTTCAAATGTCGCCTGTCTCTTAACCGAAATGTCTCAGCTCCTGGCTCATTCACAATATTAAATAAAGATATATCACTAAAGATGAGCGTAAATTATTGAATGTGAACTCCCTTCCTCTATTCTCTCTTCATAACGGATAACTATTCCTTTAGGGGTTAAATTAAAATGTAAGATTTTAATCGAGAGTTCCCCGTCGTAGTACGTCAATTACTAAGGAAACAGTTTTAACTATGGCGTCATACTTGATCAGAAAAGTGAATTTACTATCATTTTGCACGTACACACAAATAATTGCCTCGAGACTAACTCTTGATTACATGTCAAAGTAAAACATTTTCATTTCTTATGAATGTCAAAATAGTCAAACTCACCAAGTCATACCTAATGAAATTGATCTATTGATCTTCTTCGCGATTAATAGTGTAGGGATATATATATACGTATATGTATGTATGTATGTATGTATGTATGTATGTATGTATGTATGTATGTATGTATGTATGTATGTATGTATGTATGTATGTGTGTGTGTCTGTGACTGTGTCTGTGTCTATATGCCTGTGTGTCTGTGTGAATGTGCATATATATATATATATATATATATATATATATATATATATATATATATATATATATATATATATATGTATGTATGTATACACACATTTATATATATATATATACACATTTATATATATATATATATATATATATATATATATATATATATATATATATATATATATATATATATATATATATATATATATATATATATTCAGTTCCGAAATTCAGTAGGACCCTACGTAAGACATTCCAAATTGCTTTGAGTCTAGTTTGACATTGCTGCAAAGAAGTTCTCATGATGTAGGGATCACTTTTCCCGAGTAATCACACACCATCAAGAAGGTTCACTTAAGCGTGCATTGCCAAATTATACCAATTAACTTGTATCTGGCATGTCTATCTTTCACTGAGTCCATTCGTCCAACATTATCAACACTATTGAAAGACATGATGTACCTTCTCTCAAAAACTCACATTTGTCATGTACAATGAGATGCAATTAATGGTTAGTAATTATTCTTAAGACATATTGACCTAATTTCGCTGCGCTGCCCTCTATAATAATCACTTCGGCCCCGATGCTGAAACGAGATCTCGTAAATTACGTTTCTGAGCAAATCAATCGTATTGTGCAGGGTTTTAACAAGTGCATCATGGGAAACATGTAACCAGGATCTATACAGATGCCAGCATGATCTCACATGTGCATGAATATTCAATTTTTTTAATACATGAATATTTAACCCTGTTATTTGTAGATAAAAGCTTGCTCATTTTTGCACCTGAAATTCATAATATGCAAGAATTCATTAATATTGAAATTCAATGGCAGCTGTTGACCAATATACCTTATGGCAGCTATTGACCAATATACCTTTTTTGAGTTATACAGAGAGGATTTACATTTACTTATCTATATGTTCAGTTTGTTTTCGTTAAGAAAATTATATACCCTGTCTTTTTAAATCCATTAATCTCTATAATGTAAGCATGACATAGTTATTGAGATGTTGGTTAATTATTAGGACGATGAATCATCCGTTCAGCGTTGAGTAGTACATAACTGCGGGTTAATTAGACATTACAACAAAGAGACCACACTGTCTGACGAGAAAATTTACATATTTTAAGCACACATTTATATTGGTTTACACACAGTGAGAAAGTGGGGGGGGGGGTATAAGAATACAATTGATGAGCATTTTGCGATCGTTGAAAGTGGCCAAAACACACTCTCACAAGTTTTTAAGACATGTTTTTTTTCGCTGACATAACTAAAATTAATACGTGTTGTACCGATGCCGCAAAGATGTCAGAAATATTAATATTACGACAATGCTGGAAAGAGGCCCGTGGTTTTACAACAACGCCAAAATGTAGTTTTGCATCATTAGTTTAACAGCAAAGCCTATCAGTGGGCATGGGACATTTTATCATATTTTTTTCTTGGTTGATTACAGCATAACAATCAATCAAACATTTAAACATAACATGAATCTAACAATATCATTAAAATTACCAACGCGTTGGCAGATCAAAGGTGCAATTCAGCGATGGTTTTCTTAAAACCCGATGAATCACGTGTTGACTGTGTGGTTCAATAGACTATCATAACTCATACTGTAAGACAGAATAATTTACTACATCTATAAATATATTCAAATCAAGTAATCCAGTTGTCTAATCAAGTCCCAAATATAACATAAACATATTTTTTTAATATATCAAAGTCATTCTTCAAGACAGAAATATTGATATGTTAATCTCCCAGAACTTGACATTTCAACAAAAAAGTTATTATCATCACAAATAAATCAAATATATACCCATATGTAAACTGAATTTCTTCTGCAAGGGCAAATATGCAAGCCGTCTGAGTGGTGATCCAGAATACATCTTTGAATTGCACAATTGTGAGCTACTATACTTGATATATCACTAATTGGTTATCATTCATGTGTTTTGAATGTTGTACAAAATTATATGACATTTGAAGCTTGTACTCCTAAGATATTGCCTAATTACCAAAGTTGATTAAATATCATATTAAAAACAACATCAATTAAAAACTACATAATAAAGCTTAATAGGGGACGTGCGTTTTCTTATTGTTGTTGTGCATACCCAATTATACGTAATGTGAAGTATGCATTCTTAAGATATAGCCTAATTAGCGAAAATCATTAATTATGCAATTGAGTTGTTATATTCACATAATTTGTAATTGTAATTACCATAACACGTGTTTGAAAGTGCATATTTTAGATATCGCGTAAACCATAGAGCGTGGAGGGTCTATGCGTAGACAGACAGACGGACAGACAGACAGACAGACAGACAGACAGACAGACAGACAGACAGACAGACAGACAGACAGACAGACAGACAGACAGACAAATGTATGACATAAACCTATCTTACGGAAGGTAAAAATTACTGTTATCTATACTATAGTATTTGTTACATTATCTCATATTCCCTCAGGCCATTCAGTGAATACAAACCCAATACACCTAAAATTGAATCCACTAGGTGACTTGTGAAATCCATTTACAAGATTCTGTTATAGTCTATATACGTATCATAAAATGTGTTGTTGTTACAATCCTTGGTGTCCATAGCGGTGTTTGTACTAGTATTTACTAGTTTGCATTGCTCTGGATTAAGACAGACAGCTACACTTACAACTATGGAATGTAATCAACTGTGAGAGTCTCCTGGCTTATTTCAGAATTATAAAAATGCTTCCTCTGTGAATTGATGACGTCATCGATGAAATAATTTCACGCGCTCTCTGCTCTACTGCACGTAAATCATACTGTTCACAGCCTTAAATTGTACTCCACTCTACTGCAATATACTGTCACTTTATCCGTGTTAAACTTTAACAGATGCATTGTGCGATCGCAAACACATTGATATTTAGTCGAGAACATACGATAGCAGATCGAAACGTACATGCACACTATATAACGTGTTTGTAAGAGTTGAGTCTCTAAGATGCCACTCAAAACCAAACACATCGATGTAGCAATAACACAGTTTGTCGTTTTACACAAGTAGAACACTTGAAATTCAGAGAACGTCTTGGAGTAGTTTCAAAATACTAAGGTAAATTTGTTTATCACAGCATACAATCTCAGACTATGTGAACTGGTTAATTTGATGCGCTCATTTTACGTCACAATTGTGCTGTGGTCATGACCTTTTCTAGATAGTGCATCATAAACGATTCAACACACACTGCGAATCATCGACCCACAACATATCACTGAATTCAAGCACAACACTATACACAGTGTGCAGAAACGCAATCATTACATACATACATACATACATACATACATACATACATACATACATACATACATACATTTGTAGATGATACTCTAGCAAGTGTCACAGCTAAATATCTCAGTGATATACTTAATATGTTCAAGACATTGTAAACATCAGTGTTTCATTTGGTATATTTTCTTGCCAATGTCACTTCTTGTGTACGGCTTAATAAATAAATATATACACCCACACCCACCCACCCAAGTGTGTGTGTGTGTATGTATGTATGTATGTATGTATGTATGTATGTATGTATGTATGTATGTATGTATTTATTTATGTATGCATGTATGTATGTATGTATGTATGTATGTATGTATGTATGTATGTATGTGTGTGTGTGTGTGTGTGTGTGTGTGTGTGTGTGTGTGTGTGCGTGCGCGCGTTAGTTTTTGTGCGCCGAGGCATTCATAAGCTTACGTTTCAATGTTTATACTACATAGTAACATATCAACCAAAGACGACATCAAAAACAACGCATCGCCATTACCTTTTAATAGTATCAACTTTCTGGCACATACCAACGTAGCTTAGATTTCATACCCTGCAATCAGTGCTACACTATCACGCAATGTATTTTGTGAATATAATTTTTGATAGATTGCAGTTTTAATTTTGTAGTGAATGTGAATGTATGCATATGTTTCAGATAGAATTCACTCGGCTGGTTAAACATTGCAATATTGATTATATCAATTCGACTGTCAAATATGCATCACAGTTGCCGATAACATCGTCATTTTCAATTTCTTATATTAGTTTTCTGGAATCAGGGTTGTACATATGCGTATAGGTCAGTTATTCGATATCGAAATAGCTAATTGAAGTGGGACAGGTACACGATACGAGTGAATCCTCGCGTTTGTAGAGATGGGTAGAATGTATACACACCGGTAGACTAACAATGCAAAGTATACCGAGGTTTCTTCTAAATGATTTGTATATATGGCTACAAACAATACAAGTGTCTTAGATACATATTTGAACTGAATTCCTGAAACCTATTTGTTCAACGTCACTGTAGAGCATGAATATCCGTATCTACAACACCACTGCACAGAATACTTGAATCTATATGATTTACGATAAATAGTCGAGGGGGCTTTACTCAATGGCAATCACTAAAATGCACACATGATACATTATATTGGTTTCAAATAAGAACGACCATTACGTGAAATGTCGTAGAGAATGCGATATGCTGCATATAAAAATATAAAAACAAATTGTTTCCGATAACATGACTGCAGAATATAGGGTAGATAGGTCAGGATTTTATTTTGATTTACATTTATTTTTTTCGACTCAAACGCAAGATACTCGTTGGTCACAATACTTCCGTATACAAGACAATTACGTGATTCAGATGTAGACAAACATAATATGCAGCCTGTGCTGTTATAGGCTGAAATGACATCGGTTCTCTCTGGGATGTGATTAAATATAAGTAACCAAAGATACTTTGGCAAGAAAATCTACAGTGAAATAGAAGTAAATTGTCATAATTTTAAAATTTTATATTAACTGTTTAAACTGGGGTCGGTCGGGTAATCGCAAACACACTATTTATTTTACTTGGCCTTACTGTACACATTGTCATAGCTCCAATGTGTTTTCCCCGTAAGACAGACATAAAACCTGCAATATGGGGATGAAGGAACAAGGATTACCCAAAGGTGTCAAATGTGTGTCTACACTTTTATAATCATTAGCGTGTTTCCTCATGTCTATGTTCGTTACCAACGTCTATTCTCGGTCGAATCTTGCGATCGATATTGATAACGACAATTCTTTGTATGTAGCTGCAAACCTTTTGTTGAAATAACCACTTGTTCTCACCACGTTTTTTATCTTGCATCAAAGACAAATGTTTTGCTATTTACTAACGGAGCCGGTGACTTTTATCTTGCCGACGAGCTTGTGCGGTGAAGGGGTCAATTTTTGAAACAAAATGTAGAAGTAGGGTAGAAGTAGGGTAGGTATTTTTAGAAAAATATCCTATATGGATATTTTCCATCAAATTGATAAGATAGTAATATCAAAATTTGATACCATGAAATGGCTCTCTGATTTCCCGGGGAAGGTGAGGTCTACTGAATATATATATATATATATATATATATATATATATATATATATATATATATATATATATATATATATATATATATATATATATATATATATATATATATATATATATATATATATATATATATATATTGTGTATATATTTATATATATATATATATATATTGTGTATATATTTATATATATATATATATTGTGTATATATTTATATATATATATATTGTGTATATATTTATATATATTGTGTGTGGGTGTGTGTTGTTCTTAAATAGAAAAACATGTTAGATTGATTTTATTTAGTGTTTGTGTAAAGCTATAGTTATGTGGAACAACACGTAAAAATTGACTGCATTTGTTCTCTGACATATGATATGTACATGCAATTTATATTATTTATTCTATTGATCATCCGATGCATTAGGAATGTCAACCATGACAATTTTTCACTGCTATTTAAAAGAATCAATGTTGGTGTAATTTCATCATCTGTCTCACTCGAACTCACAGTTTGTGGGAAATTGATGATGATAATGACATGATATTTGAAGAAAGAGATGAGAAAATGCCTTTGAAAATGAAGTAAATATGGAACTAAACAATGTATATGTACAAAGATCTCGCTTAATTATGCAGATAATTAGTTTATCACATGGCGTCTAATGTGTAGCCAGATACAAGGATGAAAACATCGATCAGTGATGTTGCTTCCTGGGGATTTTTCCTAATATTTCTGAGGCATGATTTATTTGAGGAAAGGGTATCAAAAGTAATTATATTCATGAACAAATCTATTAAATGCCATTCATATACAGATGTAAGAAACTATCTAATACGGCCATGAATATGCCCTCAATGATGATACGTGTGTTTTAAGATGGGGAGGGGAAGATTCGTTTTTTGACAAAATGTCTTGTTTTTTATCATTGTGATATCTCTAGTTTTGGTCATATAATCTGGGGTGGTACTTCAGAACTGAAAAGCTATGTTCTCCCTTTTCTTCTTTGCAATACTACTGAATGACCCTTATGGAACAAAACGAATAGGATGTGGTGTGCGCATGTACTGTTTCGTCGGTCTGTTAAAAATGAGCAGCAGCACCCCAAACTAGGGTAATAATTTTGAATATGTACCGTTATTTGTAACTAATCCTTAATTAGCAACCCAAGCAATAATCCCAGCGTAATGCAGGATGTAAAAATAGGCATTGTATGTTGGATTGGACAAGGCGAGTTCACAACACATATGAATTGATTTAACTTTGTAAAATACGACACGTTGATTGCACACAATTCTGCGGGCGTTCGTTATCAAGTATACATCAAATTATAAAAGCAATTACTGAACAACATAACGTAGAGTGATAATTATTAACGGTCGCATTAAAAGACAACCGGGCTGTCACTTCCTTTTGTGTTGTCACTTACCGACAGACATACCAATTTATTTTGCCGTAACCCTATCACCTGTACTCTATCTTTGTTTATCTCTTGGACGTGTGATGATTGTAATTATTAGATGATGTGATAGATTCGTTTGCCTGTTACTTGGCAGATGGATTGATTGTTTGTTTGCTTAGTTGGTAGAATAGTTGATTGATTGATTGATTGATTAATTAATTGACTGACTGACTGACTGACTGACTACTGGTTGGTTGGTTGGTTGGTTGGTTGGTTGGTTGGTTGGTTGGTTGACTGACTGACTGACTGACTGACTGACTGACTGACTGACTGGTTGGTTGGTCGGTCGGTCGGTCGGTCGGTCGGTCGATCGATCGATCGATCGATTGATTGATTGGCAAACACTTAGCCAGCCATAGACAGACAGACAGACAGACAGACAGACAGACAGGCAGACAGGTCTATCATGTGTACTGATCCATGCTGTCATGTACTACGACATTTTATATTATATGAAAGAGCTGACATCTCAAGTAAATATGTCCTTGGCATTGTCATAACATCTAAGCTTCCTCTCACCAGTTATATGTGCTTCTTCTAAACATATGTAACTTGCCGTTGCTTGCCATCGTCTAAACCTGTTCTGCTTGCTCTAGCGGATTATCTTCATATTAAACAGGTGGTATTTTGATATCAGACGTTTCGTTGTTGTATTCGGTGGATTTCGATTCAGGGATTTCTTATCATTTGTGTATTCACCGTTAGAATTGTTCATGGCTAGATCGAAAACCAGACAAAAATAACCGTCTACACTAGCAGACGAGGTATTTAACGATCAGTTGCAAAGATGAATGCGCTGATTTCCATATGTGATTCTGTTCTTTACAGAACATCAATACCCAATTTATTATTTCGTTTTCAATTGAAATTGGATGGTTGAATTCTATGCTCTTTTTGTTGAAATTTCTCTCTGATATCGTTTATTAAGACAACCAGGCACTGCTACGCAATATTGTTGACAATATTGTTACCTTTTCCAGAGAATCACAATTATGTCAGTGCAATTTGTATTGATTCATATCGAATTGAAAGGTCGGCTGAGCTTCAAACAGACGGTACAGAAACATGCACCTTTTATTGTGTTTACCATGTTTATGATATTTCATTGTTTATTGACGTTTATTTTCATACATTTTATTAGAATGGTTACCATTATTTATGTATTGATCATAATGATTGATAATGTATTTTCTGTCTCATTCTTCTCATTTATGCTACATCTGATACAATTGATATAGGACAGTGTGTAATAAGTAAATGGACTATTTTTGTGAAATCATTTTTACTATGATAATTACCATCATTCTTTTTAGGTACATTTTAATATATTGTCCACCCATATCGCTTTACGATGAACGTAGAGTTGCTCAGTACAGTAAACTGAAGAAAAAATGTATGAATTTCAACACAAATGTTTTTCATAGCGATGATTTACTCCTGTATAGATACGAATGTTCCACTGATTCTAGTAGATTATTAATGCAATCAAACAAATACCTGTAAATAATAACGATTAGACAACTCATGTAAAACATATGCGTATATGAAAACGGGTTGGATTTACAGACGAACACAGCTTGTCATGTGACCACGAGTAATCGTTGACGTCACGTGCACTGACCCCTCACTATCTTATATTCCTTTCACTGTGTATTCCCCAGTGTTTAGCTTGTAAAATCGATAGGTGATCTTTATCAGTGCCGGCTGAAGAGGCAAGATAGTGTAATATAGATGTCGCGATAACACATGGTAATGTTCTTTTATTGACTTTACACACCAGGTCTCAATAAACGTCATGCTTGGCCTGCAGCTTTCATTTCTTGGTGAAACCATCTGATTCACACAAATTCACACAAACCTTAGATAATTCTTAATTTACTGGAATAACAACATTTACGATCCAGCTTACAATCTTCTTGCAATGCTGAAGGTTGTGAGGTTTAACCACTCGCTATACGGTATCCCCTACAGACATAAATACACTCAGGTTATTTTGATATGGTGGAGCGTATCAAATCAAAGCCATACTGTCATAAACATCTCTCTCTGTAAATAATTCACATCCTCTGGTGATCGGTATCTGATACACTGGATCAATAAGTAGATTTTCAACTTTATATATCATAATAGGAATTCATCTAGCGTCACTATATATATATATATATATATATATATATATATATATATATATATATATATATATATATATATATATATATATATATATATATATGATTATTATATATGACTTTATTGCTTTTATGGTTTTCACCCATATTGAATAATTGTTCTCCTGTGCGAAGAAGAATTTGCACCTCTGATATCTGAAATAAAAGCAGTCTGATACAAGTATGAAATGGAGCGTTTAATTACGGTGGAGCCGGGGCAAATCTATTATACAAAATGCCCTAGAGTTTAATACGCGTGGTGCATTTCAATGGAGGAAACTTTCAAGTACAACGTGCCTTTAAATGTGAAAATTCACAATGCATTACTGTACCTTAATACATGGAAACCATTTTTGAAATCTAGAATACTCGCCCATTGCTTTAAAATAATGTTATTAGTCTAAGATGTTTTCAATGGGCTCAAGCTAAGTTTAGACCATTTGGGGCGTAATTGTAATGTCTTGCTGCAAATGTAAGAGGTACTTAACTTAAGTCTTGCAGTTTTTGAGGCGTACTGAAACAGACATTCACTTGCCTTTGAATGTACTCAGACCTGTATTAATATATAACTTTAAAATGATTCGATGACGTAATTTATTACAAGTATGAATAATGTCGAGGAAATTCCTAGTATGCAATAAACTGTTAACAATTCCAGATAACAACTGGAGTGCCATAGAAGGCTTGCATCGGCATGAAAGTTATTCTACAATATGTAAATATTGTTATTTAAATAAAAACTTATAAACTCAGCTTGTGCCAATTTAACGTTATGAAAACGGTCGTTTAATCTTACATGACAATTTGCATAATATTTATCCCATCATTCAAAAGTCGTATCCCTAAAAATCAATTTGTCATACCTATAACTCTAGTAATTGAATTCTACTTGCAATTTCCGGTTGTAATGCCTGGCCATACCATCATTACAATATTTCCTTTTATCAAGATTAATAGAGTTCTGACGATAAAGGACATATATGCAAATACAATGAATGATATCTAATAATCACTCCTGTAAAAGCAAAAAACACAATGGGTTTTAGACATTCAAATGCCTTTTAATGAAATGTACGTCAGTTCAGGGGCGAGATCAATAGTTCAATGTAGGATAAACAAACTACATTTAAGCCTCAGACCCCTCACACCTTCTGACTAAAGTGGCCAAAATTGTTTCAGACATAAAATCAGTTTCAAATCTGTGTAGTGGTATCTCGGACCTCTATAGAGAAGGTCTGAGGAAATATGTAGTGCTATAAATACATATATTTGTATTTAAGGGTACAAAACAGATTCCATTAAAAGTAAAATTGATTTTGTAGGATGAGAATTAAAATTGCTCAAACCCATCCATCCCAACCTCACCCCCAAAAGTAAAAGAATTATGCTTTTTTATCCTACACTTAACTATTGATTTTATCCCTTAGTGGATGTGGCCGCTAGCAACACAGTTTCACGTAACCGTACAGATAGATATGGGACTAACATATTCGCTGTTAGTATCGTAACGATCTTTTAACAATAACATGATCAATGCTCTGTTTTCATTTCCGTCCAGGCTTGTATATGTCGATCAGTATGTAAACAGTGTGTGATATGGATATATGAAATGAAATCTTCGGCTACGAACAAGGAGGTGAAATTCGCTATCAATTGTTAGTAAATAAAGTAACTTAACTTGTTCTGAGAAACTGAGACACACAAAAAACCCTGTAATTCATAGTTCATAATTGTGTGTCGGCGATAATGTAACAGAGGGTTTAAAAAAAAACACCTTATAATAGGAATACAGCAGAATATCGTAATCATAAAACACAGAATTTCTTATTTGCATACTTCTAGGAAAAACAACCTTCCTTGGAAAAATTAAATCGAAAAGACTTCAATGTCAGGTGAACTCTGTTGGGCAGGTGGAGCCTGATAACGCCATTGGACAAGATGTTAGATAAGTCTGATAACTCTGTTGGACAGGATGCTAGATGGAGTTTGATAACTAATACGGTTGACATGCTGTCCATATGCTGCTTAATATGTGACCACAATTCTTATCAATATTTTGTCTTCTGTTGGCATTATTTTAATTAGTCATGATCGCGTAATATTCAGCTTGAATTACAATGAACGTTTGGGCATTGTTAACTTGATCCATAGAACAGTTTAAACGTGCGTGCCTGCTGTGAATCTTCTCTTTACCTCTAAACTTATGGTCGGACGAATCTAATAAGTAAGGTAAAAATTAACTAGATTTTTCATAGGGTTAATAAGTATTTTGATATGTTGGTTAGCCTTTCCGCTAGGTCAACAATTGCCTGAATTGGTTGACTCGTGCATGTTTGTATATTGTCCCTATAGTTGTTTGTCCATATATGATTGATAGTATCATTATCTCGTTTCTTTGCAGATGGATATCAAAGCATTAATAGTTGTGATCAGTGCTCTGTACCTTGTAACTTTGTGTGTGGTTACGGGACAGGAGACAGAAGACGAAGTCATTAAAGCACGGCCAACAACAAAACCCCCTCCTCCTCTGAACAATCAAGCAATGTTGTGTGAAAGAAAGTCAGATGCAGCCTGCAAATGTGGATTCCCAGATTGCCAAATGAAAGTATGCAAATGGGTAAAATATGACGACAAGCCGCGTTCTCGATGTCTTTGTCAACAAAGATCGTGCACGTATCGGGGTCAACCATCATCTGTTACGCACAAACCTTCAGGATTTACTGTTCTGACTGCGAAATATATTGTAATGCCCGTGACTTTTTGCATAAGTCTATATTTCCTTACGTTTTAACTGAAGATCAGTGGTCAGGACCAAATTATGGCCAAGAACACAGACAAAACTCATATTTTAATATGACTAGGTTTTACATTGTATGTTATTAATAATTAAGTGACGTTGCCTTATTTCAGTGTCTGCGATGACAGCGTGATATATAAAAATTATACTTTGGTAACAACGGTGCCAATCTAAAATTGACAAAACTTGCTAAATACGGTATTGACAATTACTCATTACCGACTATGCACACGTGGTTTTTACTCTTTATTTGCGATGCCTTTTTAAAGACAGATTGTACATTTACTGATGAAATGAGATATTCACATGTTAAAACAAGTTGGTTGGTTTACTGAAAATAAGTTTTAACTGTAAAACATTGATAAGTAAATTTCACTTAGAAAAAATCACTTTTTTACAAAATAATCAACTTTTACTTTCTTGTTATGAATTTGGTTGGCCTCCATTATTATCTGGGTTATAGAAATGGGATCTGATAATATTAATAATAATTAAATTCGTTTTAATCGTTCTTCATATTTTGTTAGTTTGGTTGGTAACAACAGCTGATAGGGCATCGGCTACCACAACTTGCATTCTAAACCTTTAATCTTTTATCATCCAATTTTCCTTTTATACAGTTGACCAGTTGCATCTTTTTCATTTGCGCGTATCCTGTTGTTAACACCTCTATTGAGGAGCGGTGAACCACGTATTTAGTCAGCTGGGCTTACTTTTAAGTCTGTCTGGTTACAGCTACTGTTCACATTTGCATTCAATATACAAAAAAAAACCAGGAAGATGGTATTTATTATTTTCATTTCTCCAGTCTTTTTGATCATCAAATGTTTCTTTAAAGAGCATGACTTGAGGTGTGTTAGATGGTATGATATAAGAAAGTAGATGGTTTGGATGAATAATATTATTTGTAACCATCTCTCATGCAATTAATCAATTAGAGAGCTTGTTTTTTAAGTGACCCTTTTTATAATGTCAGATACTCAACTTTATACACCTGTTTCCTACCATGCAATTTGTACATTAGCATTTCCTGAATAATGCCGATCACTCATCAGATTTACCCTTCATTCGATCTTGCCTTGTGTATGAGATGCTGTAAAAAGAAGTCGCTGTTAGTTATCTCCTGGACATCTTCGAGAAAGATTTATATGCTTGATCATAAACCAAGGAAACGTATAGACTATAAGTACCGTTCAGTATGCATCGCCAATTCAGGGATTTTGTGTCCACTATATGTCTCTCATTAGACTTTGTATTGAAGAGTTAATATGGTCAGTGCATCCTATGAATATCAATTGGCCCCTCGCTTTGCGAGTATTTCTGCATGAAGAAACGGATTGTCATCACTCATGTGACAAACAAGAAGATAAATGGACTTCTACTAATTGTTATATTCAAGTATGACCTTGATAACGAACAACTCCAATAATAAACGGAATGCTGGAGTCGCCGTTTAAAGTGTGTACAAACTCGATGTGACTGACTTTAATGACACATTGGGCGCATGAAATCATTAAAGAAGATATTTTCAAGAACTTAGACGAGGAACTATAGTGTCTTAGATGAAAATTCTGTCTAAATGATTAACGCTTATACAGTACACCTTATTTACTATAAGTAGCCAAGATTTGTACATATTTAGCACAATACTATAGACAAATAAGAGCTTGTCGCTTGCTGTTCTAATGTAAAGCTTTACTCCATTCTCAGAAGTGTAACAAGAATGTATGGTATTCTTGTCTTAGAGGTAGACTGATTGAAAGAATTCAATTTTGGCGATGATCGATTAACAGCCAGGTGCATGCGTAGAAGTTTCAGGACTCAAATCCACGAATAGTTAATGACCGTTTCAAAACCACAAATGCAGATAATAATTGAAACGTTTGGTTTGCTGTGAAAGTTTTGTTATAAAAACGTGCTTCCGCAGAGGCAGACCAGTAAAACTTTGATAAATATTTTATGGTTAGAAGGTAGCTAAGGTTTTTTCAAGCGTGCTAAGTAGGGGCAAAACATTATATATAAATACGACATGCACAAGAATGTGGTTAATAACTTTGTGTACATGACGGTGTACTTTGAATAATTTGTTTGTACATCTCTTTGAAAAATACAATATTCCATTATCATCTGATTCGGGTTCGAAAGGAAATTGTGTCAGATATGTATGACAGAGTAATTTAGTTCTCTAGAATATGTGTACGTTGTAATTGAGCCTCCATTGCCACCATGTATATGTTCTCTCATAACTTTACTATGATTAATAATATTCACAATTAAGATGTAGAAGGCAACAGTACTGACGCCACAGCCTTCGTTAATCACACGAGAAATGCATAATGACAATATTTTGAGCACTCAAGTGATGAAACATGTTTCTAACTTAAATAAAGTTCATACATGGCAACTGTAAATTTTACATAATCGATGGGAACAATATAAAAACAAAACACTAATTGACACAGGTAAGTGTTTTTACATTAGAAAGGACTGAACTTTCTTACACATCTAGATTAAAACAGACAATTTATGAGAATATTTATAACGTTATAATGCAGTTTAGTCATTAGTGTTATATATCGAAATCATCCCATATTTCACGTCTCACAACGATACGAATTGTTCTTTGTGTTACTACATACGATTAATAGATCATGAAACAATAACACTATGTTTGATCTACTAACATAAACGTGAGTTTCATAAGGTAGGCCCCTCGATTTGGCAGACCTTTGACCTATTTATTCAAAATAGTCGATTTTAGCCCCCCAATAGGGAACTTGCAATCCAGACTGAGCATGCTCAGACGCAAAGGACTATGGGATTATCTGTGGTTATTGCAAAATCTGGAGCTACTGATAAAATTAACCTCCCACAATGGTAAGTGTGACTATGACTTTATTATTTGTGGTTACAATGTAACAACATTGTTTACAATACTGTTTGATTAGTATTTATTAACACATTTCCCATGATGCAACAGTCAACATGGCGGGTTTGCAAGTTCCCTGTTACAAAATACGGTATTTTGGATCGTAACAATTGGTTCATTAATACATAATTGAACATTCACAACCACTGACTAGACAACAACAAAGTCGGAGAAAGTTTTTCCTTACACGTTCAAAAGGAGACGTATACATTGATGTCCGTCTAAGCATACATTTGTTGTGGTATAGCTCAAACATTTACAGGATATGTGGACGTCTCACGATAATGATGTAACATTCTTAATCGGGTATATATTAACCCTTGAAGGACTTGGTTTCTTTGGTCTTTGTGAATACACCCTAAAATAAGGTGTCAGCCTTTAATGGGTTTAGTCATGGCAGGAAACCATGAAAGAATTCATTTTCACTGCTTATGGACTTTACAAAATACATTATGTTCCAAAGTATTCCCAAATGCTTATATGGTTGAAGTCAAGATTCCATTACGATAGAATATGCGAATATGTGAATTAGTATAAGTATAAACAAATAAACAAATATGAAATCTCGCTAGATTAGAGAAATCGGAGTAGCCTATGTTTATGAAGATTAGAAAAGAAGTCGAACTTGATCAATTTGAACTTGATTAAAGTGCAAAGTATCAGTAGAATGCTAAATTTATATACTATGGCATATACACATACTTTCATGTATTCTTTTCCAACACTGCTACGGAAATCAAGATATGTTATGAGTTTTCATCAATTGTACGGTAATTGCCTTCCACCCAAATTTATATTATTTCCCTTTCATAAGCTAATTTTCAAAGAGAAGAACTGATCGATTTTTACTATCAGGAGTGTAAATATCCGAATGGATTTCTTACAACTCAGATTCAAATTACTTTACGATCCTTATTGTTACTGATTTATTAATTTGGTTAATTGAAATGTAACATTTTGGTTCATTTTAATTTTATTGGCTTTTTAAAGTGGCACAAGCTGAGTTCATAAGCTTTTTACTCAAGTGAAAATACTAACATAAAACTATTCTAATATAATATTAATGTCAGTATATGTCTTCTATGACTTTACAATTTGTCTTCTGGCATTGTTAGAGCTGTTGATTACATGTTAGAGAGTTCCCGTACATTTTTATACGTATAATAGATTACGTCATCGGATCTTTTATAAGTTGTATCTTAATAGTATCAGGTTTGAGTTCAGTCAATTGCAAGTGATGATTAAGTATACATCACTAAGGAGAATACTGTGAGAACTTTTTAATATGCAAAAAAAATTACACCTCAAAATGCATATCAACTCGACTTGTGCCACATTCAAATTAACCTAATCTGCATATGCATGAGATGTAACAGGAAGGTGAATTTTTATCTGCATTGTATGGGATATAATTATTGTTATTCTTTTTAATGGTATAAGAGGTAACCTTTTACAATGTACATTTTAAGAATAAGCGGAATTGTAAAATAAAAATGTTGTTATGTGATATGGGTTTTTTAACGATAAGGTTTAAGTTTTATTAAAGTGATTATGACAGATGTACATTGTCTGTGTATCCAAATTACGACAAGTGAATACATTATGTAACACTCAAACGTTCACATGGTTGTCAGTGATTGCGTATTGATAATTAGTCCATTTGGAAAAGGTAAGAGTTGCATACCATGCCACAGTAAAAGTTGAAAATAAACTTTGTCGAACTACAGTTGTGAAAGACATTCATGACTATTAACACCTAACATCTAACAAAAAAATGTGTTCTCGTCATAATTTTTAGAAGTGTTCCTTCTTTTGCGATTTAAGAATGTGTATTGCTTTCAGGAACATAACAACACAATTGACTCGTCTTCGCCCATAGTAACACTTTGGGAAAGAATGCGTGCTTTCGGTGACGTCTGGATGAATTTTTCAAAATAAGGGAAATTACCGAAAGAATGAATACAAAACTCAATGTTACGGTATGTTAATGGATTGATGCAAGGAATCTTCAATTAGCAAATTGTATTATTATGTATTATTATGCAACGAATAAATATATTGTGTGCGGATTATTGTTACCACTATCACTATATCAGCAATAGGTTTAGATTAACATAGCTTGCGCCTCAAAAGCAAATGTCTAACACTTTTGCTGTTACTTTGCTCTAGAAAACTACAACCCATTTCCAGTTAAAATCAAGAAAAAACTCAAAGGTCACCATTCAAATTTTTCAAAATAGTGGTCAAAATTAGCAAATTTGATAGTCCAATATGGCCGCAGAATTCTATGTGAACTATATGGCAAAATAAAACACTTTCGACTCCCTGAACACGGTGGAATCTGAAATTGGTTTTATTATTTCGAAAGGGTCTTTATATGGAAACGTTTGAAGAGAATTGAATTACTCTAATTTTCAAGGAAATCGTCCTAAGGATGTTTGTGTACAAGGTGATACAATGGAAGATTTAGGTGCAAAGAGGAGTTCAAAACATACGACGAGAAACTAGTCATTTGTCGTTGATATGATATGTATATAGCAAGACTATTGGGGAGACACAAACTTCAGATCAAAGTCCGGCGTCTTCATACAGCTACGCGGCAGCAAAGGTAACAAATTCTTTATAACAGAGGAGTGTTCCATCCTAGCTACATGTATTGGTCGATACACCCATCTGCACATTAGTCACGATGTTTAGAATGTCAGTGATATTACTCTTTCAGACTCTATAATAATCCGACTGACGGGCGACGGGATATCCCTGGATTATTTGGAGATATCCTATATGATAAATTGTGTAGATATACATGTATGCAGAGTACCAACGAGACGAGATAATCAAGACCTAACTTTTCCGGATTCTTTACTAAGTTGTCTGTTATTTCATCTTGATTTTGTGTCAGTAATGATTCTCCACGCTTCGTTTGATGATAACTCATCATCCAAGTTCTGTAGTCTCTATTTAGTTATATACAGTAACCGGTTTGATTGACTATATGTATATTTTTGGCCATGGCGTCACTTAGGTAACATGCTTCTATGAGGAACACGTAATTGTTACAACCTTTGCAATATTTAACTTAAGGGTTTATATTAAAATGTCACTTGTTCAGGCTGACTTAATTGCTAAACTGAAAATACTGTCACTTTGCGATCCAATTGATTCATTCATTCACAGTCCATCACCAGTAGAGCGAAAAATCTGTCTCGACGGCAATTTGCAATCTACATATCCGATCTACTCCGCTTGGAAGCAATGCTTGACTGCTAACTTGGAATACACATAGAGATTCTGAATGGCTGGCTGCATCGCATCGTGTTTCACTCTTAAATCCATACAGAGAGATTAACCCCATGGTCCTCGCACACCCAATGTGACATATGAGATTTTCTCAAGCTGCTTAATACTTATCATGTAACATATTCTGTGATTTGCCGGAGACAGAAGAACGCCCACCAGTTTTAATTATATAATTTGTTGAAGTGAGTGGAATAACCAAACTGACAAGAAGAGTCAGCATCAATCCTTCTTTCCAATCTCTTTAAATAAGCACTGACTGAAGTTCGTTGAACCGAGAACTCAAAGTACAACGAAGAGTCTTAGGACAAGAATCTTTCTATACCACTATTACAAGAAGAAAATACTCATGGAGTGTGTTTTCTTATGAATTGAATGAGGCTAGTAGTCATACTGCAATGTAAAGAAAATACGAACCAATATTGTATTTCAAAGATTCGCTCAAAGTATTATATGAATATTAATATTCACTCTTACTCAGTTATTTTCAATTTATTATTTGAATATTTAATTTGAGCAATGACGATCCGTCAGACTGAATTATTCAAAAACTATAAATATTCCATTCACTTAGAAAGGCCAAATATATCGCTAGTAATTTAAGAATATATTGTCAGACTAGAGATTAAGTTTAGAGTGTAAAGTGACTTCAAAATGACTTTCTAATCGAGACACTTAATAAGACGTTTCTTTTTAGCCAATATTGCTAATGGTCATGTTTTTTTTGTGCAATCTAATATTATACCATGTTACTAAGTATTGTCTGTTTCTGCATAAATTATCTGATGCAAGCTAAAATGCATCTCTGACGTTCGCGAATTTATCCAAAATCAAGAGTTACAATCGTACAGAGACCTTGAAGCGAAGGTGGGTCAATGATCCGTTTTAGCATTAATCGAAGAAGTAGCTAAGAGTGTCAATAACATCTGCAACGGCAACATGTTTTTCAATAATGAATTAACGCATAACGTAGGACAAACAGCCTTGGGTATGTAGAAAGGGAATATGTATTCCAGCTTCATTTGCATAGTTGTTGTTACTTCTTTTACAAACAAAAACTTATAAATGTGATATCAGGTATATTATGTAATTTCACTCAGCACTCTTCCAGAAAGTAGGGAATCTATCCAATGTGAAAAGAATACAGTCACGTCCTATTTCTAACCACTATCTATCAATTGTTACTTCGGTAACTTATAGTAATCAGAGTTTCAATCACTAGTACATATAACTCTCAAAGAGATGTCCTATTTCATCTAATATCGCATTTCATATGCGTGTTGTGTGCTGCCACGATGACTTCGCAAATTGCACAGAAAGTAGTGTAATGGAATTGAATAATAAATCTCAATGTATCTACCCTAGGAATATTCATTCCATGACATAGAGGTGTGTCACTGTGGCCTCGGGTCTGAATCCATATCATGAACTCTAAACTATGATTAGGATGTCCCCCTTTAAATAGATTCAATGAATAATAAAATCGCACCTAAATCAGCGAAATGTTGTTCTAGTTGTTCTAAATCCGTTTTACTCTGCAATCAGTGGTCATTATCCTAGTTCAGCCCTCCATGTTATCTTTCTGGTGACACGCATACAAAGCAGCGATGCTCAGCAATTATATTTGGTTTTGATTGCATTTTCAGTTTCCACATCAGTCTACTGAACTGTAATAAGACACCCAGTGTAATTTCTCTGAAGAGCCCATTTCTTATTAAACTAACCTCAATTACGTTTCTATCGTAAAAGTTCAACATCCATGAAATCCTTTCAAGTGGACATACTCAGGGAATCGACAGTTGCAGCATTTTTATCGTTTATAATGAACAAAGTGGGATTACGTAGTCAAAGCAGTAACGTTTGCATGATAAGTAACCTGGTATGCTGATTCAGTTTCGGAAACATTCTTCGCTCATTCATACCATGTTCAACTCACATGGAATTTGTTGAACATTATGTCCAAACGTTATATAACGGTATTGGTCAATGTACATTTGATATGATAAACAACATTGCTGATATAGTTTCAACTGTTCAATAAAGCTTCAAGCTTACAAAATTCTATTAATTTCACACAACCGTTCGCTGTCTTTGGGCGAGAATGCATTATGAATAAGTAACTATACGATGAAAATATGAAAATATCAAAAATTAACAGCTTTCACTAAATTTGCAATTTCCGTTATTTAAATATTCATTGAAACCTTTCATTTGTTAGCGTTAATTGGAAGATCCGAAAGGGTGGGCTCGATTACAATTGTAGGCGAAAATGTCAAGTAAGTATAAATATGTACAATCCTGAATAGCAGCAGCATCGGGTTGTTGTTTTTAATCTTAGTCTAGTCATTAGGCGTGTCTTGTAAAAAAAATGCCAGGCATCACTGTGCTAAGTTTGGATAATTTGCATTTGATTAAGATTCAAGTGCTGTGTTTTATTCCAATTTATATTTCACTTAACTACAAGCGTTGCATGACAACAAGAACGAATATTCATCTAAAGATGATTTATTGATTCATAGCATTTCGCCCACGGATGCTAGAAGTAAGCGTGAATCTGTTATAAAACCGCTTCTGTAACGGTCTATCTGTTATGAAACCTCTTCTGTAAGGGTGTATCTGTTATAAAACCTCAACAGTAAATGTGAACAAAACGGTTTGAATCTTTGACTGGTTTCACACCTCAGCAGATTTTATCAAGAAGCTTAATTCGGAACATAAGCATTGTCGTGTGTATATAGTTTCCGTGTAGATGATGGATTTTGTGTTTGCCAAAAGGTGCTGAGCATGAGTGGGATGTGGATGTTATATTTGAAGCGCTATGCCTTCATAGTTCTACATGTTTTAATTGAGCATCTGCTGTGTCGTGGTTTGACCTGTAACAGTCACATAGCCAATCCAAAGCACACCGCATAGAGTTGTAAAGAGTCTATAGCGGCACGTTGCGAGAAAAGATATTTGCACAAGTTGTGACAGTAGCTTCGCAAATGAGTGTTTTGTTGAGCAGAGGTATCAGCCTACCTAAATCGTTAGCGTCACGTCGAGAAGGGGATTTCAAGAAATTATGAAACGTCCATCCACAATGATTCTCCTGACAGCGTTTGTTGAGCAGGGACGCTACATGTAAGCACTGTTAAATGTTTTCCCAGTTGTCATAGTCACAGGTTAATACCGTATTTCACAGCGTCTTGACGAAGTGTGATCGTTGGAATGACTCCAATTTCAATGCTATATATTATCAGGGAATTAACCGAGCTTAACATCACTCACTCTGGCCAATATGTCATTCCAAGTCTCTGAGGAGATCGAAATGCGAGTACAGGGACAAGTTGCCACATCATTAAAACGCAATTCTCTGTAGTATGCTGACTCGCTAACATTCAACTTCGACATTAGAGAGTAAAAGAACCCGGAACCTTAATGGGGAGTAACAAAAATTGGAAAACGAGGCAATTATCACATAGAGTGTACTCAACCCTTGACCTGACTGAAAATCTCGCACGTTTCAGGTTTCTCGTTTCCACAACGCGAATATCCACAATTGCTTTGAATTCCGAATCAGAGAATCTAAACTGCTGTCACTGCTTATCATTATTCATGTCAAATTTGTATTATTTTTTTTCAAAATACATTAAATCAATATCAGCTCCCTTGCTATAGATTCTGTCGTACTAGAATCCTTGCAGGTGGGAGCCAGAAATAGTTAACGAGAGCAGGGGGAATCGTATTCTGTTATTACTCATCCAAGATGATTTATATTATACAAGGATGACAACACTCAAGGATAAAGTTATTGTTTTGAGGCGATTTCCTCCTTCAAGTCACCCTTTTAGTCTAGTATTTCACAAAATAGGGCATTTCCTGCAAAATGATCACGTGGTGAATTTCCTTTTGCATCCTGTCTGTCTGCCTGCTTGTCGTGTTTATTTAAACATGATATATGGAATGGGTGAATCCTTTAAAAAAAAAACTTGCAAAATTAGAATTGATATATCGCATTGTTGATCTATACGTAAATATTGATAGTGTATGTTTTGGATGAATGTCGTAGAGTGCTGTGGAGCATGCCAATCAGACTTTATTTACGAGTCATTAATTTGTTTAGCGAGCATCCACAGCAGAGTGCGATTATGTCTTTTATGTCTCTACCAAGGACAGTAAGAATATTATTTCAAACGAAATAAATACAGGATTGACACCAGGATTCTTGTTAATGTTGTCCCTTTTATATTTTATATCTTCTTTTTTTCTTCTAACATTATTATTTCAATCTAACCAGAAACGTTTTATTGTGCCATACACAATGAATTCAGTAAGCCTTGGGAGAAACGTGTATTTCCCAGTACACACCATCGACACTTTTTCACATTGATTTTCAATTCCTAGCAATCCTGTCAGCTAGCAGCAATCTCTCTGGATAACACAGAACGTTTTTGACAACTTAACGCATTAGGCTATCTGAAATAATCGTATATGCCAACATTGTCTAGTCTGAGATTTCGATTTTTTCCTCGTGTCTTCGTTCATGTTAGTACTTTTTATCATTCAGTCGACCGGATTCGCGCTATTTGCATAAATCATTACGGTTCACAATCGATAAACTCATCCACTATATTTGAAACATATCCGCTCCTGAGAAAGTCGTTTTGTCCTAGCTAAAGCAATGCTGTGTGTCTTCGGTTGAACGTTGTCGCAAATACCTTCTCTGCCTCAAGTACACAGGTGAACATGTCTTAAGTCTTTCTCCGGATGCCTCAATCTTGGATCAAATATGAATTTCAATTATGGAATGCAATGTTGAATGTTTGTCAATTTGTATATAAAAGCATATCCATCAAATAACGAATTGTTGATTGTGCGAACGGACACTATATATGAAACATATTCTAGTGTCATTACTGAACTCAACTGTTTGATAGAGTTTATATTACTTTTCAATGGTGGATGTTAAGGGGCCTTAATACAAAGGGGGTGGGTGTCGGGCCCGAGGGAATTAGAGGGGTCACATTTTACAAATCGATTCCCTGGGAGGGCCACATTTTTTAAGACAATGGATTTAGGGGAGGGTCACATTTTATCTTGACTCACTGTATGCATTATCTAATTTTGCAATTTTGTGATTTTGGCATCCCACCACTACCACCACATTTTCACATGTCACATTTTCCACTGCACCGCTACTAGATCCCAACTCTGTCACCATTGTATCATAGTATATCAATCAAATCGCTGCTGACAACTATACAGTGAATCAATTAGTTGTGGTGTGATGGGAGGAGTGGGTCTCATAGGAGTTAAGGGTGAACAGTGTGGTAAGATATTGGTGATAATGTGGTGGATATTGACCTCAGTCCTGACAATGTCTTTGGGAGTTCTGACCTTCAGCCATGCCAAGTAGATTAAAACACGGACATTATCTAATGCAGTGCCATCACACAAATTCACTGTGTTGGTAGTAGTGTGAAACAACCTACGCACGTATGTATATACGCGCGCGTGTGTGTTTATGTGTGTTTGTGGAGGGATGTGTGTGTGTGTGTGTGTGTGTGTGTGTGTGCGTGCGTGCGTGCGTGCGTGCGTGCGTGTGTGTGTGTGTGTGTGTGTGTGTGTGTGTGTGTGTGTGTGTGTGTGTGTGTGTGTGTGTGTGTGCGCGCGCACTTGTCCGTTTGAGTACTAATTAGTCTACCGTTAAATCCTGTGTTGGATCGCATTTGAAAACATACACTTTCTTTAAAGCTTCACCTTTCTTCTTCTCCTGGAAATCAAAAACCTTGTGTTTCGTTCTGTCTGGAATAAATATACTGGTATCCTTTTACAAATAAGCCTATGGAATATCGTATATTGTGACTTCAATATGTACCATGAGGGATCACGTCATTAATGATGAATGCAAGGCGGTATATTTGGTGCATTGTACGTATATTCATCTACTAATATCTTTCAGCTCAGAAAAAAACGCATTATCAAATACATGTCTATACTACTGTATGTGATTATCAAATGAGAAAATTGTAAAGAATTTGTGAGAGTATGCATCAATTCTATGTATTTGTTATGTCCCTGCAATGATCGATTATTTAGAAGAAGAAAAAATAGATTAGATAGCCAATTAGATTAGATAGCCCAATTGGTCTACCTTCTGATGAGATTAGTTAGTTAGTTAGATAGTTTCGCTAGATAGTACATATAAAATCCAACAATGGCATTTGAGGAACAAATAAATTACAAAGGAGTGAAGTTTGCTTTGAATGCAATTCCCGGGAATATAATCATATAATGTTGTTGTAGACTCTATTGTGAGAAGAATTTGAAATTCATATTATCGGCAGACATTAAATGTAAGCATTTCAGAACCCAACCTATGTCGCTCTCTTAGGTTTAAATTGCGTTTCAACTACAAAATGATATCAAGTTTTCATCGTTTGCATATCTCATCTTCCATTTTCATACAATGATTTTTTTTCAGACCATTGACTAATTTCCTTGAAACTAGCGACCGAATTCACCAACCAAATTGCAATAAACGTATGACAGCACACTGATGCCTGAAGGATATAAAAAATCTTGCTGAACAAAATTTTGAGCTTGATATATTTGATACCAGTAAGAAACCGAAATAGAATGTCGTCTGGCTTGACAAACCTCATACTAATATTGCTACATTTCGTTGTCTGCCTCACAAAAATTTTACTATTAAACATTACTGCATTCCATTGTCTGGCTTTGCATATAACAGCAATATTGTTACATTGTATTTGTGTGTGATACAGCTGTCTTACTATATTGTTACACTATAAGTGATTTCTTCTAATAAGACTTGTTATATCAGAATATTCATTAAAATGTTTCTTTTACGCTTCAACGATCTGCGAAGGTAATGGTACGTAACTCAAACAATGTAGCAATCTTGGTAAGATTTTTGGAGACCCAGATGATGAATTCGAAATGTATGAATATTAGGAAGAATTTTTGTCGATAGAGACGACTTTCTGTTTCAAGGTTACTAGTTTCAATTGTATCATTTATTTTCGTGCAATTGGTGTAAAGCGGTAAAAACCGTCTAGTTTAGTAAGGTACATGTATATCATGGTGTTGTTCACATATTGATTGGTAGAGGACAAGGCGCGTACGTCTGGGTATATAAAAGCCACGGCAATATTGACACTCATCATCAATATAAATTAGAACGACGATCGTTCCTTTATCGACAGTACTGAAATAACGCAGTTCGTGTTCAGATATGTCATGTTAGGGAAATGCAAGGCTTCTTACATTTCTATACAAGCTGTCACCAAGGCAACGGATTGATTGGATATCATTTTCTTTCACCTAATATTGACACGTCTCTCATCTGTGTACACGATCCAAATGAAAGTTTCGAACGGTCGTACACGTACAGTGTCAGATGTTCTATCTCAGAACTACTTGATAGACTGTTGCGCCATTCTTGTGTCGTGCTAATTACGCTAAGGGCAAAATTCATCATTGAAACATAAATTAGGTAACTGTCTTGCAGTTTCTTTTCCCATGGGTTTTACTAACACTTGTACATCTGATGCGAGGGTTCCTATGGGGAAAAGTGATAACTCGCAAGCCCTCTAGCTCAAATAAGATATTAGTGTTCACATAAATATATTCATAACAATTTTTAGTCTCCTTTTCGACTGCAGGCAATTATATCATGTTTACTTTGTTCGACTCGTGACAATGCAATGGCTAGACTCGTTAGAAGTATAACATGACATTTCTAGACTTGGTGTATCCAGAATATGTTCAAACTTAATCGGATTGAACAGCTTTTAATAATGCGCCTACGAATACAACATAGTGAATAAAAACGAGTACGCATTCTAAATCGTCAAAAAACCAACATGAGTATGGAAGCACAGAGTAGAATAATGTCTTGATGTTGACATTATTTAAGGTACAGTTTCCTGGAAAATATAAGTTTTTCAAGTCTTTAAATATAAAGTCTTTAAAATTAAAATATAAGTTCTTTCCAAAATTTTGCATAATATGGAAGCTTTTTCCTGATCCTTTGAAACAATACAAGCCAATTGGTGGTTTACCATCTTTTTTCAAGGAAGTCAACACTCTTTTATATTCCCCATAGAATTAACACTGTCTTCGGTGGCCGTACTGGATTCAAAAATGGCTTCTTCTTTTTTTATATCATTTCGGATTTGAATAGTGCTTCCTGATCTTCTTCTCAAGTTTTATCTGAGATTGGATTTTTGGTGATTTCTTGAACAAAGTAATATTTTTTAAACACTATATTTTACATACAAGTGTACGCTGTAACTGTATGTATATATTTATATTTTTATTAAGTTAGGACTATGGACTAGATTAGTCCCTAGTGGACTATATCCATGGTCCTCACCTGGAATATTTTGCTCTTCTTTTTTTGTTTTCTTTTAATATTAGTGTAATTATTAGCTGGAAGTAATTTTGTCAGAAATTGTAGCTTATTGACTTATGTGCTTTTCCTCCTTCTCTTTTTTTTCTTTTATGTTCCCTTTGTACAATTTCTGGTGAAATAGGAAAAAAAGGCGCATGGTACGTTAAATAGAAACTACAAAAAGTGCGCGTTTTTCAAATACAATTGTGACAATATTCAACGATGAAAACTGAAGGTCGAGTCTCCTACATCATCGACAATAACTTGAGACATACATTGTTAGAGAACTGTGGTAT
Organism: Glandiceps talaboti; assembly: GCF_964340395.1. Lineage (NCBI taxonomy): Eukaryota > Metazoa > Hemichordata > Enteropneusta > Spengelidae > Glandiceps > Glandiceps talaboti. The sequence continues at coordinate 21,202,244 of NC_135554.1, forward strand.
TCATGATAAGCTTAGCACGTTATGCACTTTACAAATATTTTCTCTTAAAAATAACATAATTTGCAATGGATATTGAGTTTGGTATAAGTGCATTGACCCTACTCTTGCTAAAACTTTCCACTCATTACACAACAATAAATTGACATGATTGTTTATTAACAATTACATGTATTAAGTTCTGTGGATTTTTTATTTAATGCTAACATTTCTTTTCCGTGGTCGTAAATCAAATGTTCGCAACCTGCAATATCATTGTTGTCGTGGCAACGGTCTCTCTCTCTCTCTCTCTCTCTCTCTCTCTCTATATATATATATATATATATATATATATATATATATATATATATATATATATATATATATATATATATATTAACCTTATTATATCCAAACGTAAACGCAAGCGTCGGTTGCGTGCATTTAAGTATATTATTGTATAGGCATGATATGACAAGTCTCCATAACAAATTTTGAAGCGTTGTAACCATAGGAACACTGAAGCAGACTAAAATAGTACATTATAGTTTGCTGATATTGATATTCAAAAATAATTATATTTTTGTGAATGTGTGTGACGATATTTTATCAACTAGTCATCAAGGAAAGAGTTTACATAGTAAACCCAGTTCGGAAGGGTATACATGTTTTCCATGTTACTCTCAGCAATCTGAGGTGCCATAAAGGCTTTGTGTGTTATAAGACACCGGGGCATGTTCGTCGTCTCTGCTTCACGTCTGGTGTACTTGTATGTCATATAAATACATATTGTGTTGCATGACCAGTTATTCGGATACAAGATATAAAGTTTCTTGTAACCTTCAGCATTATTCGACAAAGGGTAAATCTAGTATTGAACTTTCGAACGTGATATGTCGCGTTTCCTTTGAAGGCTTACACCTCACCGCTCCAGAGCTTTCCATACATCACGTCAAATTCCTCATATCATTTAATTTTATTTTTTTAAACGAACAATGTGAGTGTACTCTCGTCACATGAAAGCCCCCTGGCTAAATTCATTATGAAATTCTGCATACTCCAAATATCAAAGGGTTTCTTATCTGTGTTAGGTTTGTCCGAAGACAGCGTACATTGATGTGATTATGATGGTGACTGTGTCCTCAGAGACGTACAGAGAGTTCATCTCATTGACATTTCTGACTGTCAATTTTGATATCAAGTGAATTACATAAATATGTGGACTTACTTTGTTTGTTCTGTGTTATCATCACTTTGCAATAGTTAGTAAGATTACATGCAGAATATATCAAATAAGGTCTACTTCGTGGCTGCAAAGGCAAACATTACGTCATTTTGATGACGTCATTCGTGAACTGCGCTATTGCGATAATTTGCATCATAGACCCTCCACGAGGGTCTATATATGCATGTAAACACAAACTACTTGTTAAAGTCCTCGTACATCGTCTTTTTTAAAAGGAAGAACGCTCCTCGGGGATCATTTTCTCAGGAAAAAATGAACATTATCCAAATCTCTCCACATTTTGACACATGAAAGCTTGTTCCTGGTCCTTTTGAGATGATAAAAGAAATATGTAGGTTTGGGGTATTTTCCCATGGAGCACTCGGCGGCCATATTGGATTCTACGATGGGTTCATGCTGATATCATTTTGACCTCTATTTAAAAAAAAATTCCATTGCTTTTTTTCCCTTGATTTTGATTGAAAAAAAAACAATATTTCTTATCAAAGTAACAGCAACTTTTGATGTTTTTATTTCCGGATGCATACTACCTAAAGTGGATCAGTAAATGGGAGTTATGTACCTGGCGTTCCCAGAACAACTGTGGATTACACGTGATTGTGACGGGAAGCCTCGTGTTTGTCAATAATCAAAAAGCAGTTAATCTGAACATTATATCATATTATTTAAATCTTAATGGTTATTTACTGCATTCCTTTTGAAATTCTATAATTAAAATGTTTGTGCTGAAAGTTACTCCCAGTGATGTTTTTTTAAAGCAGACATAGACACAACCACACATTTCTACAGAATTCTATCAAGGTTTGGGAATATGTGACGGGCTGCACGCTCGCTATTACGTCGCTGTAGAGCTGTGAAGTTTCCCAGTCAGTCTACTGTCTATCCCTGTGTCACTCAAGCCCGTCAACGGATAGCACCTGATGGCTCTATGTGAGTAATCGTCCTCAACCCTTCAAGTCATTACTCCAGTAGTCCCCCCCCCCCCCATGGGAACTTTAGAAACGTCTGTGGTTGACTGCTAAGGGAGCCTTAAGTAATTACAGGGCAGGGGAATTTTGGGTTTGGGTCACCTTTCACAAATTGGTCCTTGGGAGGGCAATGTTTTATGGAAATTAGGGGAGGTGAGAGGATCACATAACTGCCTCATTTTTAATTTAACTTAATTTGCAGTATTTTGTGATTTTTGCATGATCCGCCGCTGCCACTGGTTCCAAATACTACTGCTATAACATCCCACCACTGCCACCGTACTAAATCAGTGAAATGTAGTGAATAACTGTTAGTTGTGGTGTGAGGATTAGAGCAGGTCTCGCAGTAGTGAAGGGGGACCCGGGAACATTGTGGCAAGGTATTGGGATAATGAAGTGGAGTGGAGATGTTGATTTCGGCACTGAGGTTGTCGTCTGGACTTTGGGAGTTCTGGCCTTCAGCTCAGTCCAAAAAATCCAAACACGGGCATTAATTAAATCCAAACACAAACTCACTCTTGGTAGTGGTAATAGTGGGAAATCTAAACAGAAATGCCTCTAAAAATTATCAATGTGGTGGGGAACTTATTGCAGAAAAAAAAACCTGTCTCTAGTGGGATTCAAACCCAGGACCTGCTGACTACTAATCTTGAGCTCTAACAACTACGCCACACGGAGGCAGTGTTAAAATAATGTTTTCATTGAAATATTTGGGGATTTGTCATATTTTATTGAAAGGAAATTCACTTTTTAGTACAACGGACTAGGGCGAGGGAGTCACATTTTATGCCACAGACCGGGCGTGACCCCCCCCCCCTGTAATTACTGAAGGCTCCCTAACCTATCAATAAATGTTTCCACACTTGGTTTCGTTTCGGTTGAATGCTTCGACCTTAGGATTCGTTGATCAAACATTAGAAATTCTCATAATGTCACTATAAATCAATAAACCATCATCAATCAACTATCCGTCAAGTTCAGTAGAATGTCCAAATCTTAACCGTTCAACTACCATTAAGCTTAATGGTGAGCGAATTCTATGGTCGAATTAATCGAATTGCCACGGTCACGTCAAAAATGTTATACTTCAATTTGTGTAGACAATTCTGCTGGAACTCCCACAATCTACATTTCGTTTCTTACAGATCACCTTTTCACTTTTAGCCCCAATCCCCCGAAGACAACAAATGAAGAGTTCCACAGGCTGTCGATGTAGTTTTTCTCCGAGCCATCTTTCAGCCCGTTTTCGTGATTCTCAGTGACGACATCAATGTCTAGCTGGAAAGATGTTGTTCGGGTTTGTTTAATTGAAGTTCGGGTGAAACCCTACTATAACTATCAGAGTAAATCCAGGCGGTTTAAAGTCTTAGGAAGCTGGACATGTGTGACGTCAATGCATTCTCCTGAGATTTCTTATTCCCCTGAGATTCACATAATACGTTACCATGACAACCTGGGAACATATTCTGGCCCTTGAAGGATTTCCCACGTACCAATTTAGTTTTTTACTGTGTAAGAAACGTGACTTGGACATGTGACTGAGAAGATATGACAGTCTTATAATAACTTCTCATTTTAGTCAACGGGCTTCGGTTTATGGACGTTCTATAAGTATTTCTCTCGCGATAACATAATAATTTCAAAATTTCATGACATGAATTTCATGCTTACTATGAAACGACAATAAATCTTCTAGATCATTACGCTAAAATTGAGACATAGATCTCCTGCTCAAATCCGTGATTCGATGTATGTTGACATTTTTGTGTGTATTCATTGTGTTGATTTAGTTGCATTTTACACATATAATTCTGTTTGATATTGCTTTAACTGTACGTGTTTGTACAGCGGTTTTTCTTTTTAATACGATGTGTGATATTTATAAAGTATTTTTGATATGTGGCTTTCCATGTCTCATATCTATATGTTTCATCGAAGCATACCAATAATTTGTTTTTTAGTTCGCATGCGCAGATCGATGTTTATCTGTGTCGTACTTTTTTTTCGATTTCGTGTAGCGTAATGGGCAGAAAGAGAGCGGGCTTACCCCGTGTAATAAATTATTTGTCTATGATTCAACAATGAAATCATCTTGGACTTTATTTACAAATGATCGCAAAGCATATTCGTGAAAGCACATGATGGTGCGGATGCCATGTATGAGAGTGATTGCCGTTCGCAGTTGCATGTATAATGTGTGCAGTCACTTTGTGCAATATACCTATATTTTAGAGCAATGGTAATGTTTACGCGTCGAAATTTATTTAATAACTCACCGAAAACAGTCTTAATTTGCAACGCTGAGACGTTATGACAAGGAATAAAGAGGCATTTTAGTGGAAAGTACATATATATCAGTATCCAATCGCTTTGCATCATTAGCTCACAATAGGTCATTATCAGACTCAATCACTAGTTTAATGATTCTCTGGTATGACAAAGTAGCCCAGACAGCTGTAATTACTTCTACTGTACGGCAATTGTATTATTAATGAGCGATATCATAAGAGTTGCTGGAGATTCCATTTCGTGCATTGACAGTAAAATACATACAGATATAAGATGATTTCAGAAGTTGAACAAAGATTACGTTTGACGTATAGACCAATCAAAAGAGGCGTAAGTGAGGAATTTTATTCTCTGTAATTCAAAAAATAGGAAATTTCACAATTACTAGAGAAAGACTACATGTATATTTTATCTTTAAAATGTAATTTTCCCAGTTCTGTTTCCCCCCTCATTATATTCAGGTAATGTTTTGTATACATCCAGCTTCCTTGTTTTAATATTTCAGCATGTGTTCGTGTGACTGATTATTTGTAATTCTCAGCACATGATTGTTTGCTTGTATTTCTGTACGTCTTTTCATCTGTTTATTTGTTGTTTTATTATAAACAGTTCTGGTGTGTGTATGCGTGAATAAATGAGTGGGTTTGCGCATGCGTGTGTGTGTGTTTGTTTGTGTGTGTGTGTTTGTCAGTGTTTGTATGGTTTACTGTCGGTATTAAAGTTTACTTTCTATGGAACACGTATCTCTGACGAAATGACGTCATCGATGTACGAGTAATAACAACGTGATACAATTTACTGTGTTGTCTAGAGGATAGACGTGTTGGGATCACATACATCACGTCGACGTACTGCAGTGCCATTATTGTTTTATTGAGTAACACTCCTCAAATCAATTCAAAGTTGCGCTGCTCTGCAACTTAATTGGATAGCGTATCACTCCGCAAAACTATATATGCATGGCATATCGTTCTGCAAGTCAATATTGCTTGGCGTTTCCCATAGGATGACGTGATACCAGAAATATTGAAGGCTTGGGGAGTTCTGTTGGCGTCCTTTATTAATCACCATACACTACTTTATGTTCCCCGTACTTGATTATACACTCATCAACAATATCCAGAAGCTTTTCCATAAATTCATCCATCATTTCTAAGCTATCCCTGGAAAATCCAACATTAGTCCCGAAGTCGAGTCTGCTTGGATGTATTGGATCCTGTCGTATTGCCTGTAAAAGCTTTTAAAAGACGGAACAATTAAGGAACCTGTACATTAAACTGTTGAAACAATTTTTTTCCTTGGCAACGACCCAATGGACATATTTTAGAAGACTCTGAGATGAAATTGATAAATGGTAACGGCCATTGTTATCTGTTAGCCAATCTATGGCGTTTCATTGGGGCCTTTATTATGTACATCTTATTTGACTCGCCTCGACAACTTATTTGGCAACTCGACATCTTATTTGACTCGCCTCGACAACTTATTTGGCAACTCGACATCTTATTTGATTCGTCTCGACAACTTATTTGGCAACTCGACATCTTATTTGATTCGTCTCGACAACTTATTTGGCTCCTCGATAACTTATTTGACTCGTCTCAACAACTTCTTTGGCTCCTCGATAACTTATTTGCCTCGACAACTTCTTTGGCTCCTCGACAACTTATTTGACTCGCCTCGACAACTTCTTTGGCTCCTCGATAACTTATTTAGTCAACATGTATGACGTTCTCTTGTAGGCGATATTTTAGCATCCCTAGCTCCCCTTCAGTAAATATGTGCTCTCTTGCGCAAACGTCACTTCGCGTCATACAAAATCTGCTGTTACGTCAAAGAGCGTCATCAAAGTTTTGTGTAGTTTTTTTGAAGAGTGACTGGTGGGTCCTCACAATGTTGACCCGGAAACGCGGAAGTAAATGTTATATAACCAAAGTATACGTTCTAAATATGTTGGAGAAAGAGATCAAACAGAGCTGTCCGAGAGGAGAGAGGACTTAATGATGGCTTACCGCTTTATCTCGAGAAGGAAACAACAGAGTATCGGATACGTCACGCGTGTCTAGTCTGTGGAGATTACATGTACTTTGTCACAGGTAGAGAAATTTAAACTTTATCTAAATATTCAATACGCTATTTATTATTTAATTATTTGTTGTGATCCCGTCCATTATTACTGTCTGACGATCGTTCTGTGTACGTTCACGGTGACACAGCACAGTCAGTGTCACTTGTGAGCTAATAGTTCTATTCAGGCATCGTCATATTCAAAATATACCGTCAGCATTGATAATAGTTTTGAATATCGTAAATACCAAATAACACCATTACTTATGACCCATCACCATTCTTGAATAGGATTAAGGGGTCGGTCAGTTCCTTCGGCCTGGGGGTGGGGGGAGGGGGTCACCCTGTTTTTGAAATTGGCAGTGGGGGGGGGGGGGTCATGCTGTTTTCAAAATTGTGGATAGGGGGTCATTGTGTTTTGGATTGTGATGGAAGAAAAAAATCCTCTTTCTACAATGGCATATAGCCTTGTCTGAAATGTGGTACATGTCAATATTTGTTCTTCTCCCTGTTTCTTACATGATTTCTTTAATATTCCTTATTAGTTCATGCATAACAATAAATATACATATACATGTATTACCTAGCTACCACACTAGTTACAGAACATGTCATGTAAATGCTTGGCTGTTTCACAATCAGTGCTTCACTTATATTGCACTTTGGGGCAAAAGTGAACTTGAAGGTTTTGTAATGGTAATCTTCATAGATAGTTTATAAAAGAAGTTAATCTAAAATGTTCCTTACTCGTCACTATGAACTTGTCAGAAGGGATTAATACACTTTCTATTTTGGACACTACATGTTATTGACACTACAAATCACCACATCTCATCAGATTCCAGTTTCTATTATACACTCGGTATGACAATTCCTAAAGTTCTCTAACATACCAGTGACTTTACTGTACATGCAATATTAATGCCACTATACCAATGTTACAGGGCCATTTTTATGTGACATGGGAAACTCATTTAAAACTTACATTTACGTTAGCTATTCGAAGCTTGGAAATATTACCTCAAAGGCAATGAATAACCTAAACATTGTCTTAATAGAAGCCAAAAACTGCAGATCTGCCAGGGGGAAAACCCCAAGGACTCCCTCACCCCCAGAGGCCACTCTTGCATTCAACCAACAATCAGATGCACCAACAACCTGTCATAATGGTATTGAACTTTTCTTAAATATTTTCACCCAATTGTAATTTGAGATGATATTGTCTTTTAAAGATGTGAAATGTTTGCCAAGGTAGTCTAACATTGCCTTAAACTCCAAATCTCCCCTACCAATGATACTACCAGTAGATGTGCTGACCTTTACTACATGTATTTAATGATGCCATTTAACTGTTTAACTTTAAGAACATATTTCAACCCTATGTAAGTTATAAAGAATAGTTTCTGATACTTGATGGTACTGTCTTGTAAAGCATGGATTGAGTTATTGCTTGAAAGGGTCTGAATAGCCTAAAAAATGGCTTTTATAAGAGTAAAAATCCTCCAGGGCTTCTAGAGGGAGACCCCCTTGGACACCCCCCCCCCCACATGAAATGGACATATCCCAGTCTCAAGCTCTTCCCCTCTTACTGTCAAGATGTAAGTAAAAAACCTCCAGGGCTTATAGACCCCATAGGACCCCCCTCCCCCCCAATGAGATATACATATTCCCTGCTAAAGTTTTCCCATACCTTTCACTGTCAAGATGCTATTAAACTTCATATATATATATATATATATATATATATATATATATATATATATATATATATATATATATATATATATATATATATATATATATATATATATATGGGGGCGGGGGGTCAGCCTGTTTTTGGTTTTACAGATAGGGGGGTCAGTGACTTTTTGTCGGCCCAATTTAAGAATCCCCCCCCCCCTTCCAGGCTGAAGAAACTGACAGGTCCCTAAGCTCACAAGTGACTTTAAACTGTAATCATTAGCACATTCCTGATGTTGACTAAATTGTGTGTTTTGTTTAACTGTTAGTTGTCAGCCCCAACAATTTTGGTTGAATAGTCTGCACATACTTTAGTGTAGTTACACGAGTATTATACTGAGGCTCAGTACAGAGTGCAATAGTGGCAAATGTTTGAGTGATAAATAATACAAATTATTATGATAAATGTCATCAGTGACTGAAAGTGAAATAGTGTTTGGAAGTTTTTATTTTTTCGAACCAACAATTTTGTCTTGACCCTTTTGAACTTTTAAGGTCATGTCCCCAGATAACCAGCTGTGAAAATGTAACGAGATTAATACATGCGATACTGAGCTGCCAAGTGAATCTGTTTACAGGGACATGATGATGATGAGTGATAAATGCCAATGTTGTTATTTTGAGTTGTTATTTCCCTTTCCATTTTGTAGAGTGTAAAGTTGTAGTAGTGTTTATTTTCATTTTTCAATTCCAAAATGTTTTACATTCATTGCAGGTAATGCAAGCAATAATATCCAAACTGAAAGTTGTCAAATTGAGAAACATGTAATTCTACTTATGTTTTTTTTTAGCCGGGGGGGGGGGGGGGGGGGGGGGTGTGTGTAAAAAGTGACCCTCCCTCAATTTTCTTTCTCCAACAAATGACCATGCCCTGTAAAAAGATTTTAATGAAAAACATTTTTAACTGCCTCTCTGTGGCATAGTTGTTAGAGCTCAAGATTAGTCGTCAGGAGGTCCTGGGTTCAATCCCACTAGAAACAGATAATTTTTCTGTAGTAAGATCCCACCACATTGATAATTTTTAAAGGCATCACAGTTTGTGTTTGTATCAAAGCCTGTGTTTTGATCTATTGGCTGAGCTGAAGGCCGGAACTACCAAAGCCTAGATGGAGTGCACAACTGACAACCCCAGGGCTGATTGGTCAACATCTCAACTCCACCACATTATTACCAATATCTTGTAATGTTGTTCCCCCATTACTACTGTGAGACCCACTCTGCTCCTCACACCAATTTCCATTTTCTAAACTATGGCCCTCCCTGAGGACCCATTTGGAAAAAGTACCCCCCCCCCCACACACACACACACCTTATTATTTCTTAGGGCTCTATTACATAGCTATTCTGTCACCAATTTCAACTATTGGTTCCTATGTTGAGTGTTTTTTTCATGTTCATTTTGAGATTAAAAATGATGACTCAACATTGTTCTGTTTGATGTTTTATGTTGACAGGTCAGCCTTCAAAGTTGTATTACTCGACAAATCCAGTTCCTTCTCTACACATGAGACATACAGTGTCACAATCCCCATCCACAGGCAGAATGGAAAGATATGAACAAACCATGCAGAGGTCAGAAAAAAAACTCAGTGGACATCAGAGAGGTTCCCTTCTACATATTTTCCAGCAATAAAATTAAACCAGTAGCGAGTTTAATAGACACCGAGACTTTAAAAGAGGGACATCGCACCATTTCAACACAGACAGTGCAGTGGTACAGATATTTCTCATGCAGAGATAATGAGACTTTATATATAGATATTAATAATTTGAGAAATGCACCGAGACGGACTCAACAGAATTTACTGTTTTTACTAAACCATTGATGCTAATAATGAAAAGGTGAAGTTTTATACCGGACTTAAATTTCACGACAATAATGACTGTATTATATTCAGTCTGGTTGAAAGGTACATGTACAGTATTTACTAAATTTCAATAAGTATTGTTGGCAATGACAAAACTTGGCTTGAATTTTTGATTAGCTTAAAGCATAATTAGAATCGTTTGTGGCAAAGTATCCTGTTTCATCCTACTGCACTTCAGTTTTGTATCCTTTCATGGATGCTTCTTCAGGCTGACTGATGACACTCGTGCCCTTATAGAGGTTGTTTTCATTACTTGTGTAATGACTCCTACTGACTCACTTGTATTCTCTTTGGCTAAATGAAGAATTAAAAAAATCTTTGGGAATTTATAAGTAATGGCCACCTATGCCTGAGTCCACTGTATTTTGAGACCCACATTTAGTAATTAGAGTCAACTAAGGGTAGCAATATTTGAATAAAATTGGGCATACCTATTAATTTGTGTTGTTTTGAAATATATACAAGGCCAAAGTACTAAACACCTATCACATCAGTATGTAGACATAGTAGCTAAGATGAAATGTAAGTCACCAGGCGTTCATCTTATAAATAAATATTTCTAGTTAATCACAGTTGTAGTTGTTGTTCTAAATAACCCCTCATTATCTCCTTTTAACTTTCTATTTTCACTTGTGGCCCATTGTCTTAACTTACATGTACACACAGTTATACATATGAGCATGTGTCCATAGGTGGATGCATGGTTAGTATACTCCTTTTTTTACGGATTTCTCTACAAAATCATTGTTTCAACCACTATATTTCCATCATTGGTCTCACTCTTTGATAATATAGTACTGCCTATGTTTCACATTTTACTGGCTACATTTAAAATTAGCTACATCCCTATGTACATCCATCCATCCATCCATTCACCCACCCACCCACCCATACATTACATTACATTACATTACATTTCATTACAGTACATTACATTACATTACATTACATTACATTACATTACATAATGTATAGAAACATGAAATAAATCAAATTGAAAATTATATTTTAATATAAAAAACTTGCATACCCAACAAGGTAAGTATTACATCAGAATATTACATGATCATTCACAGTCAACAACAGTAACACATGTCAAATTCTCAGGATATAAAGCTGCAGGGCAGCAACTCAATATTCCATTCAGATGTAATGAAGGAGTTTACACAAGACTGGATCTTTCAGTCTACAGATCCTCAAGTAAAGTACTGTAACAACAGTGTAGAATGTGCTGCTCACACTAATATACTGAGGATAAATCATATGAATTCAAATTGTCCACCATCTTGATTTCCATAGGTTCTTCTTATAGAATTCTTTGAATACAGCAGATTACCACTACCTTGAACATGCTAGACTGTTTATAGCATGGAAACGGTATGATTGCACTAAAGAAAAGCATACACACATATCTGCTTTATAGTGATGTGACTAAAATACACAGGAAAAGACTCTTCAATTCTTCAGTCAAGCTATTTTTGTCTATAATCATACACACTACCTTAAAGTGGCCATACATGGATGAGGATTTATTTTGAATTGTTAATTTATGAAACAATGTTATCATGGCTTCCTTCAATGTGAAATAATACTGACCAAGTCTATGTAAGTCATTACATTGTAAAAAGCTAAAATAATGTGTAAAAAGTTTGATATTGTACATACAATAACAAACATGTTATACATTTATTAATCTTTCAGAATTTGAGTTACAAACAAAGGACTTAACATATGTTGTTTCACATTGTTTTATAAATTTAAAATCCAAAATAAATAGCTAATCCTCATATCCATATGGCCATTTTAATCCAGTTCAGTGACTGACATGGGTAGAGTTTCAATGATTATCAATGACTGACTATAATATATACTTTTTACATAATGGATACAGCAACCGTCTTACACCGATTTTCATTGATTAACTAACACATACTCTTTTAACTGGATTCATAGACTGGGATTCAGAGACTGACATACACTAAGTTTCAATGATTGTTCAGTGACTGTCTGACTTGCACAGAGTCACTAATAAAGTAACCAGTAGGCATTGTCCCAGTCTAGTCTACAAATGTAGCTGTTTTTGATTTTCACAGATGCCTCAATTCAAGCTAAAATAATAATGCAGCTAAATTGTTACACACAAAAAACAACTTCTTACAAATAATCACCACACAAAAATATGCAAAACACAATTCACAGACATGTCTGGTTTTGCATAAAAATGGGGTGCTTTAATAACCAGCAAGATCAGAACTAAATGTATTAAATTGATTAAACAAAGCACTCCACCTTTCTATTACAGTGAAAAATGGCAGAAAGGTACTGAAAACGGTGAGCTAGAAAATGATAAAACTTTGGAATTGCAAAACTTGAAAATTGTCTGTACACTGAGTAACTGCAACCCTGGTGAGATTGTCTGTAGACTGAGCATGTGTAACCATGGCATGATAAGATTGCCTGTGGACTGAGTAACTGTGACCATGGCAATAAAATATTGTCTGTACCCTGATTAACTGCAACTGTGGTTGCAGTTAATCAATTATTATTGCAGTTAATTAATTTTGGTTCATCTAAGGCTTGTTTAACATTCACCAAGACCAGCCATGTAATCAGTGAGCTGCTACTATCTTTCCACCAATCTCAACAATCACTCATGGATTCAGTGGTTTCTTTATCAAGTGCTGACAATACAGGACCTAAAATAAATAGATATTTTGTTAGCAGGTTACTACAATACTGATTAGATATTTTATGCCTATATCAAAATAAGCTATGGTAAAATATTGTTTCTATTCATCTATGGCATGTTTATTTCTGTTTCACATGAAAACACTTGGCACAGTGAATCTCAGTTTGTTTTACTCAATAATTTCTAGGACGAGAATCTCAAAATCAATTAAGATTAGGGACAATTGATTTATCCTCAATATTATCATGCAATACAAAAACATTACAATTAATCAGCATAGATTAGAGATGATTAATTATATAGACTTCTGTTTATATTGTGCATGGAGTGCAAAGCATATTCAAACACTAGACTACACACATGTATTCTATATTTGTTTCTTATAAAAGTGATGTGATCATTATGGGATGTACGAATGTGTGTTGAATCAGTGCCAGCTGTTTGTGTATACATATGACATGTATCTTATCAACATGGTTTTTTTTTTTTAAATGATAAACAACAGTGTGATACAACAACTAAGTGAGTTCGTTAAATGTGTGCTACATAGCAATGATGCTTCTTTCAACTTCAAAACTGCTGGCACAATGTAATACTTGATTGGGATGTGGGAAGGCGGAGGGTGGTCCTTCAAAAATAGTGTCAGCACCTTCGTTGACATTGTGAAGTGACGCTACATATATGAGGAATAGTATATAAATTCTATAGTTTATGTAAATATAACCACTGCACTTCAAATTAGTTTTCAATTGAAAACATAAGCGGAAATCTTACCTGTGGCAGTGCCTCGCTACAATTACTAGTAGTAGTAGTAGTAGTCGTCGTCGTACGAGTCGTAGTTCATTGTGGACATACGAACGTAAACACTTCTTTCAAGTTTCACCCATCCTGACACAAATTGATTGAATGCCTCTAGGATATTCCACAGATCGATATCTGATTATTGATATAAATATGGATAATGACGATGTGTCTTGTATTGTGAGATTTGTGATACTCTCGAGCAGCAACGTATGGTTTCTGAGTGGTATGCATACCGTCTGATGTATTTCCGGGTCATGATACAACGGTACCTCTAGCCTACTGAAAAGTATTCGAAGAATAATACATGTCACATTTGACTCGACTCCTTTTTCTGATGCTCGATAACTTATTTGGCATGGTAAACATCTCCAGTGACTTGGGGTGTTCAAATTAGGTCTACCAGCAGAACGTGCGATAGAGTACTTGAATGAGATGTACACATGGCGAATATGCAGATGACGACTCAAATAAGTTGTCGAGGCGAGTCAAATAAGTTATCGAGGAGCCAAAGAAGTTGTTGAGGCAAATAAGGTATCGAGGAGCCGAATAAATTGTTGAGGCGAGTCAAATAAGTTATCGAGACGAATCAAATAAGATGTCGAGTTGCCAAATAAGTTGTCGAGACGAATCAAATAAGATGTCGAGTTGCCAAATAAGTTGTCGAGACGAATCAAATAAGATGTCGAGTTGCCAAATAAGTTGTCGAGGCGAGTCAAATAAGATGTACATAATAAAGGCCCCAATGAAACGCCATACCAATCACTTTCCCAGATATGTGGGCTTGCAATAGTAATTGGAAACACGGAACGTCTAAGTTTACGAAATTACGGAATGTGTTATTTAGATTCACTTCCATATAACATGTGCAGGATTCATAAAAAGGCTGAATGTGAACAATTCGATGATTTTGGACAGAAGTACAGCGGAAATCATAATTATGTTCATTTCTAATGTTCAAACATATGTAACAGATGAGCCACATTCAAATAACATCTCAGCGAAAACATAGATAAGGCCTATAAAAACAATTGTTTGGTTCCGGTTACCCAACCCCACCTAGCTTTTCACTGCCGACCCTAAACATTTTTTTAACGTATATATTCGAGAAAAAAATTATTAAAATTTCAAAAATTGTGAAGTCTCACGAGAAATAGTGGATGCGGAAACTGACCAACTTAAAAAGACAAAATAAAACTGTACTTCCAATCTGTAATGGCTGTACATCTGATAGGAAGAAATAAACAACACAGAGACCATTTAGAAAACAATGGAAAACCTGAACTAGACACTCACACAGAAAAAAATATATATAATAAAGTAAAACAAAAAATCTACCTACCCCACCTATTCTAAAATTGAGCGTAGTTGGAAGCACGCATTTTTTTATTAGGCCTAAATAAGTAATTTGTCCAACTAGTAACATCAATAAAAACTTAAATATCTCCAATTGGTAAGATCTACAACAACTTAGATAGTAAGCTGAACTGACATTTTGTACAATTACTGTTAGTAATAAACTCTAGTGGTAGAAGCACAACCTTTCAACCAGATATATAGTTTAAACGACAGCTGGGAATGTCGCTCTTACTGTTGATATTACCGATCTGGTTGTATCCTCCAACTCAGATCACTATAGAAAACTGTGTATAATGGCCTGAGTTTCCAATCACAGTTTATTACTTGCACTAACTGGACCAAGAAGTTACTTAATATTTCGGTGTTTCTTGGTGTTTCTTGGTTGAACGTGGCTCCCATCAAACATGTTAGATCATATTGAAACTGCTGTTTGTAATTATCATCTCTATTTTATGCATTGTATCTTCCTTCCTAAGAACGGACTTATCAAATAATTATATTGCCTTGAATTGGACAGTAAGATATATGTCAAATTGGTAGCCGAAAAAATGATCCCCTTTCACCATGTAAACAAATACAGGAATTCGATTTACATGTACAGTTCCTTGTCTTTGCTTCGTGTCCAAGAGGGAGACTTAAAATATTCATAGCTTGTTACCGCCGGGCAGACCATGTATAATTTGGCGACTGAAAAAAACGAATCAGGGATCATCAAAGATTCCAATGGCGTAGCAATAAACGTGTGTCTTTCAAAGAACATATGGATTCAATTAAGCTACAAACCGAGACGAATATCAAACGATGGATTTCTTGTTCCCTTTGCACTTTATGAGCTTGTGTAGTCAGGTATAAAGAGTTGTCCACTTACTAATTCACTGAGGTGGCACCTGCTGTGACTCTTGGCGAATCTCAGTACCTCGACGACATGTCTCGGAAATTGACAGAGATTAGCATGTGACCAGTAGCCCTTAGCAACGGTGCGAAATGCACGATCCGTGTCCACAGCGATTGGATGACCTGTACGGGAAATGAACAGTATCGTCAGGAAGCCCCAGGATGACGAAACGACACAGAATAATATAAGGAAAGTCGACAGTCAATTTGTATGTAAATACGAAAGCGTTTTACGCAAATCTGAAACAGATCATAATGTATGTAAACATGTATGTAAACATGTATGTATGTATGTATGTATGTATGTATGTATGTATGTATGTATGTGTGTATATGTATGTGTGTATGTATGTATGTATGTATGTATGTATGTATGTATGTATGTATGTATGTATACATGCATTATGTTTCGTTGAAATAAAGGCTTATATTACAATCCTGGGTCATCGCATTAATGGGTACTTATCCTAGTAATCAGTCGCTAATATGTGAAGATTAACTCTGTTCGGTGCAGTGTCACATACATAGAAATATCACTGACCCCCTTCGTCATCTATCATAGCGAATCTTTGATTACATTCCCCTTACCATCAATGTGTTGAATATTGTGTTGTGTCATCGATAGCCCACTAAGCCATAACAGTAACGCATATTCCACATTTTCTCTATGTCGGCGTGGTAACACTTGAAAGGCGTTATATTTAGGTGGCAAATCCAGTCTGGCCTTTTGTAATTTCTTACGAATCCAGGCACTTATAGAGCCCTGGGGATGTAAAATATACAAAACGAACGTGCTTTAAGGTCCATAGAACGGATTGTCACCCCCGATGAGATGGAACGAAATGAATGAGGAACCGCAGTGAAATGTGCGAGGAAAAAAAAGAAACAGCACAGGGATATAGATGTCACGCTAAAAGATTAATGTAACATACCCTCGAGTCATACATATGTATTTAAGTTATGATCTGAATCATCAATACCGGATCCTCGAGAGGACCGGAATAGTTTATCATTTTGATGACATTTTTCATCATCTTGCACAAAGTACTTATCAGCCATGATAAAAGAAATGCGTGTTTTACTGACCTGTATGTAATAGGGATTGTCTGATTTTACTCTTTCAAGGAAAAGTTTCACCGAGTTGTGGATAGATCTATATTTTTTGAGGTCCCTGACCTCTATGTAAATTCCCCTGGTTGGTACAACATAGTACAGACCAAGTAAACGATCCAATAAGAAAACGGCTATCTGTGCAAAATGTCTCTCGCCGTACACATCATTAGGTGCAACCTGGAAGAAATGTATACACTTGTTATTAATAAATACATTGTGTGTGTGTGTGTGTGTGTGTGTGTGTGTGTATGTATGTATGTATGTATGTATGTATGTGTGTGTGTGTGTGTGTGTATGTGTATGTAGGGTATGTATGTATGTATGTATGTATGTATGTATGTATATTGTCAGCTTGGTGTGTTATATTACTACTGCTTTGGCATCTCCGTATTTTTCATAGTGTTGTATTGATTCAGCTTGTACATCAATACACCCAAAATAATATTATAATCTTCACTTTTTCCACTTGGACAAAGGTTAATGACGGGTGAACATCAAATATGAATGATGTAAAGATTTGCTCGCGGTCATCTTCATATGAACAGTAAACATAAAACCAGAAATGAATTGCAACGTTGCCATTTAAATGATCGTAATTATTATAATGTTTGAAATATGGTGTTTATTCTGCTTCTATTCTCTTACCTACATCTTTTATCATTCCTTTGTATTATGTACACTGTAGATGTGACGAAAATACAATTAAATTAATTCACGTTTTTACAAAACTGTGAAAGCTTTGCCTAAAAGGCCATATAAGATAAAAAGTGTACACCGAGGCCACGTGAAGACCCCTGGGACCTCAAAAACCGATTGCTTTGAATGACGAGTCAACGATATGATGCATACAATATGCTGCTGAAAGATGTTAGAATGCAAGGCAAACCTTGAACCAAACCCCATGAGTCTGGTTATTATACTGCATATCTAACGTGATGCTGGCCGTTCCTTCTGTGTCGCCTTCTTTGTAGACATCACCTGCCGTGAAGTCTTCAGCAGCTAGTACATGATACCAGTCTATGTCTGTCATTCCTTCCCAACCACATATCTACAATTGACAACGAATATTGTTAGTCTTCATTTACATGTTCTGATTACTGTTGTATTTTTGTGTTTTTAATCGTTGCACACAGCGAGATTCCCTCTTCGAAAATCTGTTTAATTTTGCTTGTGTTTAGTCATTACGTTTTGTGGTTGACACAATGCATTGATGGATGATGATGATGATGATGATGATGATGATGATGATGATGATGATGATGATGATGATGATGAAGATGATGATGATGATGATGATGATGATGATGATGATGATGATGATGATGATGATGATAATGAGGGGACTTGTTGTTGTTGTTGTTGGTGGTGGTGGTGGTGGTGTTGTTGTTGTTGTTGTTGTTGTTGTTGTTGTGTTGCTGTTTATGATTTGGTTGCCGACGTGATGGTGCATAGTAGCGGTGATATCTTCGCTGTAAGCATATTATATATATACATGGCTATACTAATTTGCAAGAAAGCGACCTCTTGTTACAAGATGCTTCACTTATTCTGATCTACTATAAAGCCCTCACCGACAGGTCAATAGATTTGACCCTTACCAAGCTCTGCCAATTTCACAATCTTGAATTCAAGAGACGAAAGTATGATAAAATCGATATAATAAAGACATGAGAGTATCTTGTGCAAAGTAGGGTATGAATCGTCATACAGTTATCATACATGCTATTGAGATGACAACTTTAATAAAAAGCAATGGAGACGCAATGATCAATGCGCTTACTATTGCAATATAGGAGATAGCTTCAATTCACGGCGTAATTACACTTTATGATGGCGATACCATTCTGAATCCGATGTGAATACCAATGGCGGATTCAGTATGCAAATTGTCTGTCACATATCTAGTGCTTCAGAACGTATTTCTATCAAACTATAAATCTATAATTATCTTTCTTCCATCCACTTCTAGACGTTCATTCTCTATTTGTTCAATTTTCTTGCGGTGTATCATCTTTCTGCCACAAGAGATTCCTCTCCAATCATCGGCAGGGCTTCCTTTGGTATTATGGTATTATTACTAGCAAGCTTTCGATGATAGCAAGATATAGCAGAAAATAGGATTCCTACAACAGGATCTTAATTACACCAATTCAAACAGCATTATTGCGACTACTTTGCACTAATAAATAATTCTGATTGATGAAGACTGCAAGTACTTGTGACATCATCCAAGACGCCTTGTTACACCTAAGGTATTCATAAATAATACGAAGTCACAACATGCTGTAAAAATGATACTCTCAACGAGTTGCTTTATCAGTAGGGCATAGATTAATGCATGAGGTACGATCTGTGATCTCGATGGCAGTGACAAATTATTATCGTGATCGTTGTACTTGCGCATGCGTAGTAACATTTTTGGAGTTTTATAAAAGTGATAAAAAGTAAACTCTCACCGACATCAAAGATGCTTCTCGCTTCCGTCTCGTTGCACTCTGGTCATAAATCAAAGAACGGAGTTCTGAAAATATCAAACATAAAACTGATTTATCCCATGATTTCCAGCGTGCTGAAATCCCAATGTAGGCTGAAATAGTATCTTATCGAAGTAGCTCCCCGAAACCCCTAGCCATTCTGTTGTGTCATGTGTAGATTTAAATAAACTTTACTTTCAAGAAGTCCAGTGATGAGTGCCACCCTCATCATGGTTCAGTACAGGAGGAAAACGGAGTGGTAGGACAAAACCTGCATTGTTCGGTATCAAACTGAACGACCATACTCCTCTTGTAAGTTCAAATTAAAAAAAAAGAGTCAAAGGTCAGGGGTCAGGGGTCGAACCCCGAATGTGTTTTATAGTTTGGGTCATAAGGAAATAGTTGTTTTCCAGAAAAATTGTGTTTAACAACACAGCAACGATTTTCCTTCAGGGTTATTCTAGATTTGTTATCCTTTGTTTGTTTGTTTGTTTGTTTGTCTGGCTGTCTGTCTGTCTGTCTGTTTGTTTGTTTGTTTGTTTGTTTGTTTGTTTGTTTGTTTGTTTGTTTGTTGAACCATTCATTAGACAACAGGAGTTTTTAGTTCAAAGAGGCTGGATATATAATTCATCCTCTCTTGTCAGTTCCACTTACCTCAATGAATAATCACTGCCACTAACTCAAATCATTTTAGCCGCCATGTGGTAATCCAATCGTAAAAGGGTAATTACTCGCTAACTTTTCAAAAATGTGTTTCTTTTGTAGGGTAAAAAAAGTCAAATGAATATGTGATCATAAGTTGACTAATTCGATATTCATAAAACATATAAGCTTACACACCGACGTTGAGATCGTACTTTTTAACGTTATATCCACGATGTACGTCACCATTATCGATCTGCAGCCGTTACTAGATAATAATCAAACTACGGGGTGGATGAAAAAAAAAATTCTACAGCTTACCACATACGATACTATTATTCAATAAGTACTATCATAAAGTGCATCATTCAATTGACAGGCGGAACTTACCATTTTTACATGAAGCATCTAAATCCGAGTTGTCCATAAGTTCTGATATAAAAAGATTTCCACCCATCTCAGACGTGATTGATTTTTCCATTAAAACATTTATACCTTCAAGACCCCCTTTTGGGTGATTTAAAGAGTCTAGCCTCTGTAATTGGCTATCTACAGATTCATTGACGATGGACAATTTCTTCTGCTTCATAGTCAGTGAGTGAGTCACTATGTCTAATTGTATTTCCTCACTTCGAGGTGTTTCATGTCTCGCTGATACAAGACGGAAGTCTAGTAACTTGCTAAAGGCAAATAGCAGTAGGAGAAGTAATAGCGGCGATATCAGTAGGAGTCTTCGAACTCTCTGAGTTCGCGATGTCCGGTGAAATCCTGCCATGTACCAATTCGTAGATTCATCTGGCAAGGGTTCGACGTAACTACGTCTGCGCACTTTCATTTCGCTATCAATTTCTATAATCTGGGACAGAATTTCTATATATATCTAACTGTCACTTCTGAACGACTCCTATCTCTTTATTATTCTTGTGTGGGATTTTTAGAAATCAACAAGGCGTTATTGATTTCTCGAAGAAACTGCACATCCACGGAAAAACATTCTTTGTGATGGCATCGATTTTTGTTTTCAAGGCTATACAATGAAACGTTCCCATTGACTGAAGTGAATTTGTGTTCCTTAAATACGGGAATCTTTATTAGCACTCAGGGCACTGTCTTCTTGCGTCACGCACGAACAAACTTGAGTTCCGGATTTTGTCGATCGAGACGGTTTGATGAGAAATGTCTGTGTACCGATTATGTTGGTTTATTGACGGCTCCATTTCTAGTTCCATCGAAACAAACATTTGTAGACATCAATATTCTCTTCATGCCTTGATTGACGCCCCCAAGCGACAAATAAACGTCACCCTTTTTGTCATTTTATTGATTCTTCTGCTAGATTACTTTGAATGTCTCTAGACATACCAACTACTGAACACGCATAAATCGGTTCATATCTCAACCCCCAATAGAGAGAATTTACACAGCACTTAGCCACCAGTGTTAACTTCGAGAAGGTGATCACATTCCGTTTAACCGAATCAAGATGACATATTAAAAACGGGAAACATTTTCTTTCTAATGATAGCATTTCCCTTTTCTCCTGCTTCTAAATCCTGCACACCTCAATGTGAATTGAGTTCAACTTGTTTGAAATACTTACATGATAATAAATAGGGACACTGTGAGACACTATTTTCATCTAAATATTCGATACTTGCATCTGTGTCGATTTGTGCCTTGAAATGAATATAGATATCCAAATAACATTGATTTGTACGTTTATAGTATAAATCCGGTTCTGCTTACCCATGGCAGTTCATTACTTAAGCTAATTGGACAATGTTGTTTGTCTAGGTTTTTGTTGATGTTACCATAGACCTTACACGAAAACGTAGACAATTAACATTGTCCAATTAGCGTATGTACGTACGTGTAATTAACTTCAGTGGGTAAACACAACCCGATCTACACTATATATATTCGTGTAGGATCTATTACTATGATGTCATCAATCGGACATATCTAAGATTTGTTAATGATATGGATTGACAGATGTTACTTATTTTACTAAGTTTGTCTTGACATTCCATCGTTGAATGTGGCGTTGATCAAGCATGTCTGATCATTGAAAATGAACACGGTTATAATTTTCCGTTGTATATGCTTGCGTATTTTCTCCACGATCCAATTTTGGCGCAATTGCGGCACTCAAAAAAAGCGAATCATTGTGTGACGAACTTGTTGAAAATAACATGGATTTGATGTAATTCTTCACATGGAACAAAAATAACTCAGAGAATGGACAGGTCGCTGTCATGTCCTTTTCTTTTTTGCCGTCGCGCGCGAGGTACTCTATACGTTGGAGAAAAGAACAGTTTCCTCTTGCAAATTTACACCCTGTAGGGTGTGGGACAGGTGGCATCGACAGGTGTACATCTTTAGTTGCTATAATTTATTTAATTTTCAATACAATAATTCTAAATTCATCACAAGATTTTCTTGGCAAAATTTCAATAAAAGCTGACGACACGTCATTCACATGGAAATCAATCACATATGTGCTACTTCCTTCCTCTGTTAATTAAAAATCGTTTATGTTATTGTTGCTAACAGGTACCTGTCACTTTCATTGTGCCATGATGTATCTTGCCACTTCACAAAACTATGTCCTTTTCAATGTCATAATCTTACCCGCCAAAATCAGCTGAACAAAATTTACACTTTACCAAATTTTTTTGCACATATCACCTACATTTTAGACTGTAGTTACAGACACAATACTCCTTTATTAGTATGGTTCAAAATGTTGC
The DNA here is from genome assembly GCF_964340395.1 of Glandiceps talaboti. Classification (NCBI taxonomy): domain Eukaryota; kingdom Metazoa; phylum Hemichordata; class Enteropneusta; family Spengelidae; genus Glandiceps; species Glandiceps talaboti. The sequence continues at coordinate 21,225,120 of NC_135554.1, forward strand.
CTTTAAAAGTGATAATCATGTACAAAAAAGGCAGTCGAATTCTGTTCACGTTTCTGTAAACGAAAAGCGTTATGTCTGCTGCTAGCAGTACGTATGATAAATTAACTGTACGAATTGACCTTGACCTGAAGTAACAAGTAGTTGAAATGTTCAAGATAGTATGTCCTATACCAATTATTTTCACAACAATTAAAACGGTACGAACTTTTTAAGGTTAAAAATACTTAGCAGTGGCTAAGATAAAAACGGCTGCATTTCTAATTTGTGAATTAGGTCTTGATGAGTTGTAATATTCATGTTAATCTTAAAGCATATGTATGTTATATAAATAATTGATAAGAAAAATAATATACCGTCATCTTTATTTATATATCCGTTTTGTAACAGCGAAAGGAAAGAACAGGAAGATATGGTAGAAATGAAATTCCAGTTATATCGAAAATCTTTTTCTAAAAAGGCCTAAATTTGTTATTTTTTTGCTTTTATAATTATTTGTGTTATCCCTTGTGGCTGTCTGTCACATACAAACCAGCATAGACAACCACTTAACCGGAGAAAACTGCACCTTACCTCACCTCCACTGATTCCACTCCGAGGACTAAATTCTCTGAAAATGTGAGACGTATTAGATATGAAAGCTTGTTTCTAGTCCTTTTTACATACCAGAAGAAGATTTGGGTTTGCCGTCTTGTTTTCAAGGACAACCACAATAGAGTTAACGGAGTATTCGGCGGCCATATTGAATTCTAGTATCATGGATTACTAGTACAATGTATATCATTTTGCCTCATTGGTCTTTACAGACACGAATATGGATTATTCATCACTCCGAAGTGATTATTAGCTTATTTCCTTCAGATAAATAGTCATGAATATGCATTGCTCATCTTATAAATCTTCACTAAGACCCTTGGGGCATAGTCTATCACTGAAAGAACAATAAAAATGGCAAAAAAAATCAATTTGGTATTTCTTGGCAACCAAGTGAACTATATGTGATGTGAAATCATGAAATGACTCTCTAGAACCCAAAGTTTATGAAAATACCTTTATTTCGTAGAGTAGTATTCCCTTTTAAAGGACTTATACTATTCTAAAAGTGTCCTATATTCACTAGTTATAAATTAATTTCTTCCCTGGACTGGCTAGATACATTATAGTGCGTTTGCACTTCTTTTAATGCACAATTTCCTACTCCCTGGCATACGTGATTTAACCTACACAACGATTACTGTTACCACGACAACGTCATCACTCGTAACAAAAGTCGGGTAACCTTGTTATGACTTCACAATGGATGGTCACTTTCATTTAAAAAAGAAACTCGCTCATTCGTCCACTAAGTAGACGGTGACGTCACAGTTGATGGCTTATTCGCAATATTTCATCTTTATTAAAGTATTTATGTGACAATTTACTTCGTACTCACATCTAGAAGGAAGTTCGTTGATTTTCAATTCTGCACGAATTCTACTAGCATATAGTGCAACATTACCTAATCGTGATATTATGTACAGACATATGTACAGGAGGGAGGGAGGGGGAGGGAGGGAGACAGACAGACAGACAGACAGACAGACAGACAGACAGACAGACAGACAGACAGACAGACAGACAGACAGAGACAGACATACATACATACATACATACATACATACATACATACATACATACATACATACATACATACATACATATGTACATATGATTGGCGTTATAATTTATGATAATTGGTGATTAAGAAAATAAAACAATGAATGAATGAATGACGGATGGATGGATGCATGTGATTTTGTTTGTTTGTTTGTTTGTTTGTTTGTTTGTTTTCGTAAACAACACTAACTGAGCCTGTGTTCCCTGTGGTTTGACTTCGTTCCATCAACAGATAGTTTGCATAATTTCGGTCTAGACTATGGTTTAGATGTGCCAGCCTTCAACTAAATTTAGGCGGGAAAGTGTTCCAAACTAAAGTAGACAGTACTGTAATAGTATATATGACAATACCTAGAAGTCATTAACCTGTTGCTTAACTTTCAGCATTCATGACAATATTCCCACCGGACACCAGATGATAATGTACGACTTTTTCATGTGAATCGACCAAATCCATCATGTTGTTGGGTGATTAAGAAAAGCAGATTGAGATATCCACAATGACACGATCACTATCGAACGTAACCGATAATCTGCGAATTTAGATCTCGGCTTGATACGATTGGAGTGCTGCATAAGTAATCGGGGATGTCGGTTGTTCACTAGGGAGGCAGAAGTCGGACATTAATCGGATTGTTCTTCACCACTTCCGCACGAGCACGCTTTCATTTGAAAGAAGTATGATACTCTTTGTGCTTAGACCAAATTTTAAGAGATGTAAATTTAGATAACAACCAAAATACTTCTAAAAACCCACCATGCAATATGTGTTCCATCTACAACATAAATACATAAATACAACGACTACCAGCAGTTTCAATATGTGAATTTTTTTAGATGACGGACTATACCGTCAGCCATTTTGAAGAACATTTATGTAAAGATGACATACGGAAATGAAGAATAAAACGAAAATGTCGTTTTCGATATTTTTGCAGTAAATGCAATTCTACTATTTAAAGGGATACAGGCTGAATTTATAAACTTTTTACTCAAGTGAAAATACTTATATACATCCTCGATATTCAGTATAATGTTAATGTTTATGCATGCCTTCTATGATATTACAGTTGTCTTCTGTTCGAACTGTTGGTATCCTAACATATATGCGTATAATAAATTACGTCATTGGATCATTTATATGACTGTTATATCTTAATGCCAGGCTTGCATTCAGTCGTAAGTGATGGTTAAGTATATGCATCAGTAAGTAGAGTACCACGAGTACTTTTTGAATGACCAGCAAAGGTTACATCCCAAATCGTGTAAACTCAGCTTGTGCCCCTTTGAGGTGATTTTTTATACACGTTTCTTAACTGTTAAGGCGCCCATAGATATAGGAAAGTCTAAATTCAGTTAGTCATTATAGTTGCAGACGATATTGTAACCTTTGCTGTCTTGCTTAGTTTGACATGCTGCAAATTTGTCGGGTGTATTGATAATGATGTAATTTAGAGGGTGGAAATTAGCTGTGACTAGTAGACTGATTGATTCATGAATAAATTATCACATGACAAGACACACACACGTCAGATCAAATTTGAACACAGAATTGCGAGGTCTATTACCCAAATGAAAATAAAAGACCTCGTGTTTAGTTGAATCTGTCAACTTCAATATTTTACATGCCACATTAATGGCGATTTGGATATATTGTTTGGTGTTGCATCGGGGAATACATCGTCGTTCATGTAACCCTAGGGAAATTTGCTAAGCAATGTTGGCCCGGTTACATTTCACCTCCTCGCGGTTTACTGCAGTATGAGCTACGGTGTGTGTTGAAAGTATCAAGTCAGTTTCATGCAAAGAACTTTGCATCTAGCTTAGTCAAACAACGCTCAAAATGACTTCATGGCCGAAGACGTCGATTGATTCTATTTTGTTACGAATAACAGGGTCATACAAGATGGTGGACGGGTTGGGGTTAATGCATTATAATTATACAGTTAACGATGAAAATAAAGTCTTAAGTTACAAATTACATAAATAACAGTCCTCCTTGTAGCACAATTTACGAATTACCAAAAAACACAAATTTCATCATTTCGTTTGAAAAGAAATTATCATTTACACGACGTGGTAGAATAACATTTTGATGAAATTTCGTTTTAAGAATATGTTGAAAATAGTAATTCAAATTACGATGTTATACTCTTTATTTTGAAATTTTACAGTTTATTACGAAATTATCCATGATGACTCACTCTCATAAACCAAATCCATCCGGTCATGAGCCTTGAACTTGTGACTAAAGTGTGTCCATGAAGTCTAATGTCAAGGGTTTTATAATATACATGTGTCACACCATGGACCCTGGAGTGAACCGAGATATATGGTTAGACTAGACCTTCTATTACCGATGGGTTTATCCTAACTTGTTACTTGGCCGTCAAAATCTAACTAGAGTGAACTGGAAATGTTCGTGTACGTTATTTACAGTCCAGCCTTGACATGACAACAAACAAGGAAACTATAACCCACAAATCCAACAAATTATTCATAAAATTACACAACCTGTTTACAACTAGAAACAGCTTCTCACTTTGTACGGTTTGTGTTTGACCCTTTTTTTACATGATACAAATGACAAACGTTAAAATTAGACAATTAATTTGCATATAAAAATAATCTGCATACGGTACTGTGCGGGCTGAACTCTAATAATAGCATATTCTACATACTGCTTGCGCAAGCACCAATAATGCAAACAAGAAAATACCATAGTAGTTATGTGGCTGAGGTCTATTTTATCATATAAACGCTGATGACATGACTTAGAATTTTCGATTGATGTGCTTACTATCAATATAGACAAATTTCGTGCGATTCATTGCGATGATGTATGTATGTATGTACCGTGGGAATTTATCAAATATCATTTTGAGCCATCTACGGATTCTAGAGTCCAGAGTTTATTAGGGTGACCTCAAAATACAATTTATCCAATACATTTATTATCGAAACGTTTGTGCGAATGGCAGGGAAAGGATGAACGTGATGACTGTATTATTCCAAAAGAATGATGGCGCTATACATTTCGATTACACCAAACGCATTTCAAATATGACGTGCGCCACCTATCGACAGAAGATTGTCACTTCAATACCCGAAACGAAAATCATTAGTTAGTTAGTTAGTTATTAGTAAGGCAATTCACTTACTCTTAGAAGGCGTTCGAATACAAAGCAATACAGAAAAAGAAAACTATTTTACAATTATATGTATGTTTTATATTAACATATCATAAAAGTAAAGCGACGTCCAGAATAAAAAACTTGACAACGAGGTGAACCGTGCATCAGGACTGTGCAGAATTGATTTCATAACAAAATCTCCATTCAACTAACCTGTTTGATGGAACGTTAAAAACTCACAACATTTGACCGCAGGAAATCTCCTGATTGGTAACTGGACAGGAATATGAAAGAGTGATGTGAAATGGATACAACGGAGACATAATAGTGACATTTTTTAAACACCCAGAAATTATATCCCAAACAAGGGTGACATTCCTTAAATGACTTTTAGATTGTTGAATCGTGAGGTAAGTACATATACTCCGAGAATCACGGACATGATGAACACACATTACTTGAAATAAACTAAAGATAATGTATTCCTCAATCTCGACACAACAAAAAATTCTTTATTACTCTTTGAATGTTCATCATAGAATCACTTTCATTAATACATTATAATTTAGTTTTTTTCCACTGGGGATTCTTCACTCTCCATGGAAAATTACATCATTCAACGTTTTGCGCAATACATGCGTATACCAGAGGGCGCCCTCATAGGTGGCTCCAAAGTGGGTAGATGTTTTGATCGAAGAAAACTGTGTAATACTTTTCTGGTAAATCGCAGTAAAATGTTTCTAACGAGATCATGAGCTGATTATTAAAATGTTCACTGGAGAGCAGAAATTCCAAACAGGTCATCAGCAACAACAAAAGCTCTTTGTATTTTATACAATATGCCAACCATTTTGGTAGCTGTTACCCGTATGTATCAATAATGACGCTTGTTTTCACACTTTTTCTTCTTGTCTTTTACATATACAGATATAGTATCCCATAATGAAAGCCTGGTTAGCCTATTTACAGACGAGCTCAACTTCAGCAAAATCTTTCGTGCAGATAGACATAGTTTACCGACAGATTAGCACCTCATCACAATCGTATGGTGACGGTTTAAAGGTGTGGTCTGTCTAGAGATTAACGGAGTAAGGAGAATCACTTCTGTTAAAAACCTAGCCTCCCAATAATCATTGTCGTAAAAAGCATGCGTGTTTGAAGAACTAGAACTACTAGCAAATCGTGGAAAGAGTAAAACTCACTGTACTAAATATTTGACTTGATCTGATCATTTCCCTGTACTAATACTGTTGGGGAGCTTGATTAAAAGAAAGAGGCTTTCATATATTGCACATGTTTTTGCATTCTTGTGGCTTTATAAACAACTCATTGAAAGTCACTGAATACCTGAATTATTAACCCTGACGGCCTGACATTATATTTTTCCCAATTTCTGTCTAGAAAGTAAAAACCTTAAATGTCATTATTTTTGTTAAAACTGTTAACCAATTCCGTACTCCAGTCTTCACGAGAGAAAGGTAAAAACAATGTTGTTTGTTATATATTAAAATACATAGTTTCCGTCTCTATGGCAACTGTAGTAGCCTAGCACCATTACATGTCTTAATACTATTTGTGCTCTTTTTTCATACCTGTTGTTATCTATGTATACTCACATTATAATAAATACTGATAAATTATATGTCTGTCTTTGTCCAAGATCTGAGGTAAATCAGTTGATTATGACGATTTAATTCCGTTGAAATTCTAGCCACCAATATAAGTTTATAAATCGTGACAATGAAACTGTCACTGTGTTCGGGTTTAGGTGACATTTACCGCCCATGAACTGTCCCTGTGTGTGTCAACTAGCAGGCTGATATCTTACTCCGTTTAATAGTCAGTGTATAGCACACGGTCACTGCCAAAGTAACCCTCACAACGACGCACCAGTTCCAACATGACCTCGACACACATATCCAATATTTTCAAGGCTTCATTTGTATCATGTATTCTATAACGTGACACCAAATCTTCAGCATTCGGACGAAGTTGATCAATTTGTAGGGCTGATGATACCTGTAATGGACAGAAATACAACAATTACTTGTTTGAATGATAAACCCTATAGCTTTCATTACCTACTGATTTAGCAAAGGTGATACACACACAATGCACAAACCTAGTAGCAACCGGGCGCATATCAACCAACCCCCAACCCCCATTATATATTAATTTTATTCCGTACTGTAGGCCATAGGCCTTAATGTACATAACTGAACATAGAAAAATGATCATGGTTACAGAGGTATGTTCAACATAGCTAAATTGACAATTCAGCTTATGTAGAGAGATTTTCTTCCAAATGCTGTTTACGTATTTTCATGGCAAAGAAAATAAATTTCGCAAGGTTTTGAACGATGAAGGTGTTTGTTGACTGCATTAACAAGATAAATTTCCAATCATACGCTGGTGAGTAATAAAATTCAGAAATAAACATAGATCTAACAAGTTTGTACTTGGGGCACACTAGTACAAAATGGTACTCGTCCTCAATATACTTGCACCCAAATGGGCAAATTCTTTCCTCGGGTGGTGTACCAAGATGTCTACCCTTTTCAATATATATATATATAAATTATCTCCCACCAACCTACCTACCTGCTGGCTAAGACTGCATTCTGATGATAGACTGTCTGTCAATTTCAAATACTCAACCATGTGTCTTGGAAATCGACAGTTTCTCAAGTAAATCGATTTCTCTGTATTCTGATCTCGAAATGCACGGTCACTGTCAAAGAGGACAGGGTACTCTGCAAGTAAACGTAAGGAAAGAAGAAAATAGCACGTAAAACGCTTGAAAATGTTGTTATAATTTGCATATGTACAATTTAGTCACGTGCGAGTAATGAGAAAGATGCATCCAACCACACAGTCCTTCTATCACCTAAGACCACAGAGGTCTTAGATCTAACATGGTCAGCCTTTTCTGGGTGTTCGTAAATAAGATTTGAAAATTGCCACAATGTACCCACTGAAAACAAGTCAAGGTCTTCAGAATCTTAAGTTGACTCTGTCTCATTGGATATAGCGATATTATGAAGAAACTGTTTTCTTTCACATTTGTAAAGTTAAGTTAGCCTGTAAATGAGGCTCAATTTTCAGCCAAAGTCAGTGCAAAGTATATAGAGTTATGGTGGTTGAATGGCATAGAGTGATCGGTTTGGAATCCACAGGATGAAGTTTTGAGCCTCGCCACTTCCGTTCGATCGTTTCTGAATTGCTATAATATATAGTCCTTGGGCAAGATATATTTTAACCACGATTGTGCCCCAATTAAATACAGCTGCCGAATAGGAATAAATCATTCCCATTGCATCTCCACCCTACAAGCTCAGACCACAAGGTACTAGTATGTGAATTCACCCGTTCCTATGCGCTTAAATAGGTTGCAGCAATGGAATGTGTTGTCCCCGAGTAGTTGAGGAAGTATAAAGGGCCGTTGTGCCGGTCTGGATCTGTGCCAGGGGTAATACTTGTAAAGCGCTTTGAGCACAGAGTGGGAAAACATTTATCATGGCGTCCTATTTGAAAAATCAATGTGAAACAACATATGCCAAGTCATATTTCGTAACTAAAGAAATTGCAAAATATTACTAAAGTGTTTGTTATTGTACATACAATATTTTTTAGCATTTTGCTATATATTGAGTTACAATCACAGACGTTGATTCACATTGATTTTTCATGTAGGAAGCCATGATAAAATTGTTGTATACATTACAAATCCAAAACAAATATCAAATCAACATCCATATGGTCACTTTAAACAAAAAGTAGCCATCAAAACCCAGACACTAAAGAGTTATGATAAATATAACGATTTGTTAGTCTTGGTATTTTACCTGTTTCATACGTGACTCTAGTATTATGCTCCCGTAAATCAAGGCCTGTTAGCCAAAGTAACAGCCGAAACTCCAACTCGTGTCTATTTCTGTGACCAAGGTGGGGTAATTTCTTTGGTACAGCAGTGAAGTTGTCAAGTTGGAAGTCGCCTTTGATCAGACGGTGTCCGATCCACGCATTCACTGTTCCCTGTGTAGAAATGTGAAAGTTGGAGATATATGTTGAACGTGGTTAGCGGATAAGAATAAAATATATCACTGTTGCTCACCAGTGGCTGAATGGATGAAAAAGGGATGAATACTATTTATTTGAGATGTTTGAACAATAAAACAAATTTATATTGTTCAAAATGTTAAATTTCTTATTGCACATTAAGGAAGTTGATAAACACAACACGTAATCACATCCAGTCTGTATCTCTCGCTTCACCATATATTGAAACACCACCATGTATAAATAATTACCTTTGTTTATTTGTACATGTGATTGCATCATGTGTTTATCTAGTTGGTTAATCACTTCCAGTCTGTACAATAACAAAGTTTTCACACAAATAGATTTGTGCAGTTACATGTACTTCAGCCAATGTTGTTTCTCGGTGTTTCACCATGAAGAAACAAATATTAGTAAAGCTTAATTGAATACCATTTCTCATCCATATGACCTCTTTTAAGTTTGATATTCCAATAAAAGCTAGTGACGAGTAGTGGTAAAATACTCACCCCCGTGAATCCATCTTCGTTCACTAAGTCATCTAGTCTGCTCAGAAACACTTTAAAATTAGGCGGTACATCGATGCTTCGTAAGTGGGCAACGTTCAAATTATAACCCTTCGATGGGACTGCATAGTACAAACCAAGTAAACGGTCTAATATAAATACAGCGATTTGTGAAATGTGTTTTTCACCGTGTTTGTCTTCTCTCACCGGAGCAACCTGTAAATGTACAATGTACACCGGGAATATGACGCTAACGATATATAATACAAGTTTTATGTGTTTTATTGCGAAGGCCGGATCAAATGTAAACAGCGCCACCATACAACCCATTTTAGTGAAACTACTATAAATATAATACTACATGTTGGGAAAACCAGAAAAACAAGTACCAGGCTAAAACCGTCATTACTTTACAATCCATGCATTACTTTACTGCGTGCCACAAACCGCTTACAGTGTAATGATCGCACTGCTTTTCAATTGTCTCAAACGTTTCCATGTCTCTCAAGTTTTAGGACCAACCTTTGCTTGTCTTTCACGCCAAGATAAAAATTATTGTGATATCATTATTTAAAGTGGTACTATGGACGAGAAATGGATATTTATTTGGGATTTTTGGATTTATAAAACAGCATTACTATGCCTTTCTACTCGAAATAAAAACAATGCAATGATAAGACAAGTCCGTGCTTGTAATTCATTGATTGCAAAAAGAAGAACATTTTTTTTAAAGATGTGCAAAACATAATTCTTCATGGTACGTATCTGAAATTATTTGTGAACAAACTGGGTATAATCAAAGTTCAATTGTAATCAAAAGTAACTAAAGGCAATCAAAGTATCTATGGGTGGATATGTTTTGATAAATTTGAAAGTGACAGTGCATGCGCAGACTTTACGTGACGCGGGGATTACTTGCGTTTAACATGTTTGTTTAAAAATAACTTCTTTATGTACAATTATTGTAAGGTTTTGTTTTAGTCTTTTTTTTAGCAATTATTGAGTTACAAACACTGTGACGGCTTGGCCTATGTTTAAATATTGTTTGTTTGTTGTTGTTGTTGTTGTTGTTGTTGTTGTTGTTGTTTTTTGTGTAGAAAACACTCTAGTGTTCTTTTATTTATTAAAATCCAAAGTAGATATCCATTCCTCATTCATATTACAATTTTACAATGCGACTGTATTTACCTTGAACCATGCATCTCGTTTCTGGTGTTTGTAGTCAAGTTGGACGAGTACACTTCCGGCCCTTGAATCATCAGCTTTTTTGAAGACATCCCCAGGAATAAGTTTACCATTACCTATCACATTGTACCATCTTTTATCGGTCATGTTATACCAATTACATGTCTAAATGAAGGACAAAACTTACACCAATTTCATACTTGGTAAAATTGATTGTTCTTTCTCTCCAACACTGAACCCTTGAGAGTCAGCCAACTCTGGACTTCTCTCTCTCTCTCTCTCTCTCTCTCTCTCTCTCTCTCTCTCTCTCTCTCTCTCTCTCTCTCTCTCTCTCTCTCTCTCTCTCTCTCTCTCTCTCTCTCTCTCTCTCTCTCTCATGTATCCAAGTACACAGACAACAGCATGTGCATGTACATGTACGCGCGCGAACATCTGCATGCACACGTACCTGTAACCTAAGAAACGGGAAAATCTTACGGAAAAATCAAACACAGTAAAACAGTAGTTGAACTTACGTCCATAAACAGTCTTTCTCTCTTTCGTCTAATCGTTTCTTGCTGTTCTACTAAATTTATTAAATCTGAAAATGTAACATACAGCACATTAATACGTACAGGATACGACATCCTGGTTACTCTCGTGAAAACGAATACAATATTGTTGGTTTTTATACAGCGCTTTCCCACTCTGTGCTCAAAGCGCTTTACAATTAGAAAGAAAGGTCACCTTTCCACCGCTTCAGAGAATTGCATCGGCATTGTTTAGGCAAAGGTTGAAAAGGCGTGAAGCACTGTTTACTTCCCATCACCGTCACTGACAGACCACAAAAACATGGTTTGTACGGATTTCAAATTATTGAACAAGCACATAAAGTGTGTTAGTTTCGTTTGTCATGAGTTAAGAGCGACCCATTGCATTTTACTTTCCAAATTGAAAATCGTATTTTAGCATAAGTTGATAAATGGAGATGGGAACCAAACTTGATTAGCTAATTTACAAAAATGCAATCAATTAGCACTGTCATGTGGCAGTCCAACGTAGAGTTCTAAATAATTTATACATTTTATATTTGCGAATATCACAAAACGCTATGAGAATTTTCAACCTCAACAATTCATGGCCTGTTCTTTTTATTTTATTTTATTTCATTTCATTTCATTGAATTTAATTTTATTTCTTATTTTGTATTTTTTATGTTTTATATCTTATTTATGTGTTTGGGGTACGTAATGTGATCAAAATGGAATACGTGAGTATACGATAAATTCATCATGATCAAAGATATATCTACCATGAAATATTCAGAGACATCCCATGGTTGTGTTGGCTAAAATGAACAAATACCTCTGTATCTACAGCTTTCTATGTTACATATATCCAGTCAATATGTCAACGAGTTGCGAACGGAAAAATGTCAACATTGTATGAGACAAGATATCACGATCGTTGATCGTCTGTAGTGTACAAGCAAACTGACACCCTGCAAAATGCTCTCTCTCTCTCTCTCTCTCTCTCTCTCTCTCTCTCTCTCTCTCTCTCTCTCTCTCTCTCTCTCTCTCCCTCCCCCTCCCCCTCTCTCTCTCTCTCTCTCTCTCTCTCTCTCTCTCTCTCTCTCTCTCTCTCTCTCTCTCTCTCTCTCTCTCTCTCTCTCTCTCTCTCTCTCTCTCTCTCTCTCTCTCTGTTTTACCCCGTTTTATCATGCATTGCATTGAATACAAAACGCAACCTGTCCACAATTATCGCGTCTTTGATATGAGTACACTACTTGAAAAAAAGGTCAACTTACCTTGTCGACAAGAGGCGTTGATACTTTGAAGGAAATCATACACAAGTAAATAGTCTCCTCTATCGTTCTTACTTTCCTCACTATCATCAAGCCGTAGTTCTGGTGTATGTGTCACATGTTCAGGCTCACGGTTTTGGTGTTCGTCAGAATGCACCCCGCCATAGATAGTATCCGATTTTATCCATTGCGTCCTTGTGGATTCATTTTCCTCCGGCCCTTGTTCTTCCACATCTGTCGCAATTCTCGGTTTAAAATCAAAGTGGTGAAAATATAACGTTTCTATGGCAACCAGGAACACAAGCACTGCTATAATGAGATAGCGCAGCTTAAAGTTTCTTATTATTGTATGTGCCTTTGGAAATCCTGGCATTATGAATGACTTTTTGACTAATACGAATCCACACTTGCGTATGTGCTCATCGCTACCTTGCCAATTGCGAGAGATCGAATAGTCCTCTCGGCTGTTTTTAACCCAAACTCTTAGTACGGTGATCCGACACAACTGACGTCATTACTATGCAAATTTAACCCTCCTGGGTCCATGAAACAATCAATGGCCCTCGATACCCTTGCCCCATCAACCTGCAGCGTCTCGTCACATACATTACCATAGAATAATAACCAGCTGCAGCCCGAACACGCATGTCCGTGAACAACGATGTTGTGCAATTTTGTTGTGCCATATTGGACAACTGTACTAGTCGCCGGAGTGTGACTTTGATAGGAATTCGAAGGCGACACAATGGCACAGTTATCACAGGGGGCAGCGAGCATGTAACTGATTGATCGATCGATCGATCGATCGATTGATTGATTGATTGATTGATTGATTGATTGATTGATTGATTATTTGGTTGAATGATTGATCGATTGAATGATCAATTTTTGTGGTGCAATATAACTTATTTTGTGCGTGATATTGATCAGTTCACTCATCTTCTAGGGAATTTAGTTCGTTCAGTATTTAGTTATAGCCGTACTGACACTGGGGACGATTTTGCTGTTTTCGTACATAATCATAATGTCGGCTTTCTTTTTAAGTATTGGGCAAAGAAAATTAAAAATTGAGCTCATTATGGAATCCCTAACTCCTACTGCTACATTCTAAATGTTCGACAATGTGATGTTAATTTACGCAAATGTCCCCTCCGGGCTTCCATAGTTAATCACCTTATCGTCTAAATTCTAGTATTTTCTACGGCGCGTATTGGTGGGAAGTACCGTGCTTTGTTTACAAGCATCAAAGCCTGCCTTCATTTCTCACTGATGACATGCGACAAGCCGTCTTTTTGTTTGTCGGTAAGTTAGGATATTATGCATGATTCACACTTTATGCCACAGACAAGTAAGAAACACCGTTATTTGTTTGGTTCCGGTTACCCGACCCCACCTAGTTTTTCACGCCAACCCTAAACTCTTTTTTCGGTATTCGAGAAAAAAAAATAAAATCGCGAAAATCGTGAAGTCTCGCAAGAAATAGTGGGTGCGTGTCAGACTTATCTCAGATAGGGTAAGTCGAGATTTTTTTTAATTTTATCTTTTTTAATTGTTTTTAATTTTGAAAAATATTGCTTTGACCCAAAACAAACAAACTGTCGGTCAGAATACCCCTTCTGTGATAGTTTGATGAAATATGTAGACATGACTGGGGAAAGAAAATAGACGTACATGAAGGTCAAGAAGATAAACAAATTGGCATCTACATGTTTAGGGTCTGACAGCTTAAACTAGGATCGGTCGGATTAAACACATTTTTTTTTTAATTTTGCCTAATTTCTGAGGTGCATATGAAACACACATAAACATATAGGTTGCTTGGTAATGTATTGTTTGCCTTTGTATTGTCTTGCAGTTGTTTTGGAAATTAATAAAAAAAAACTTAAAAAAAATATAGGTTGCTTGGTGTATTCCTATTTTATTCAGTATTGATAGGAATGTGAACACAATCATTGCTTGTACAGTTTCTAGGTAATAAGGCAGCTCCTTCTGCCACACACACACACACACTTGTTAGGGGTGAGATCAATAGTTCAATGTAGGATAAAAACTAAATTCTTTAACTTTGGGGTGGGATGGTGTTTTAGCCATTTTAGTTCTCATCCTACAAAATTGATTGTACTTTTTATGGATGTTTCTTACCCCTAAATACAATCATTTCTTTTAAAAATGTCAAATTGAGAGAAATGGAAGAATTTTTGCTATAGTAAATGCATGGCACTTAAAAATAAAGTAAAGTGTCAGCAAAAGAACTATATTTTACTTACTACATACTGGCTTCATATTCATAGCACTACATACTACTACATACACTGGTTTTATATTCATAGTACTACATACTACTACATACTGGTTTTATATTCACAGCACTACATACTACTACATACTGGCTTCATATTCATAGCACTACATACTAATACTGACTGTGCATTTGAAGCCTTTTTCAATTTTGGCCAATTTAGATTAGGAGGCGGGGCATAAGTACAGAATTTTTTTTTCCTTCCTTGAACTATTGATCTCTCACCCCTTACAACGTTATTAATTGGGAGACGTTAGCACCTTGTTTTGTATGTTATTTCAGTTAGTTTGCAGACACATAAATTTGTTGATTTCAATACACAGTCTCAAAAGAAAAGAGTATAATGTGCAGAAATGAATGAAGTATACAGCTATCCTTTATCGGTAGGTAAAATATGTCAGGTATAAAATTCATACAAAATTATTTTATTGGTGTAAAAATAGTTAACCTGGTGTAATAATGCAAACATCTGTGATTTATTGTGGTACTGTAAAGGTGTTTATTTTTGGCACCTGGAAAGTTTGGCGGAATGGCAATTTAGGATGTATGAGGTGCACTTTAATCCTCTGTCTAAAAGAGGGGTGTCTGTTTGTACACACAAAAAAATAAAAGTTGGGAAAAACAGGATAATTTGGCAGACAGTGCAAGAGGAAAGTAGACTTATAAATAACTTGTCTGGCTGGCTGGCTGTATTCAATGCAACTGTGACACTTTTCACAACAACTGAATACAGAAAGATGACAACTTGAAATGTACGTTAGCAGGAGTTATTTCTGCCGAAAAGGTTTTCGTGCAAATGCAGCTGAAATAAATCAAGTGCCGAACAACATACAACCACAGTATTTGATAAATTACATCTTTCATCATATCCATAAATACAATGGCAATCAAATTATGCATCACATCATAACTGTATCTTCCATACTACATATTTTGAGATCACTTTCATAAACAAACTATTGGCATAAGAAATACATGTCACATGATCTTGTTATAAACACCAATCAACATCACTGTCTTTATCCAAAGACCAAGACAACATTATGTCATTGTGTTTATAATGCAATACAGTGTCTCATTCAAGTGCCACATGCTGAGTTTTTAAGTTGTTTGTTTACTATGGTAAAAATACATAAAACTTCATTTCAATTACTCTGGTGTACTGCTATTGATGCACTCCTCCAATGGCATTAAAAACCACCTTCTAACTTTATTAGCATTACCTTGGTATTACCTTGGTATTTTAGTATACATATAATAAATTATGTATTTGAATCTGCCTAAATACCCAGTATGAGTTCTGCCATCATCCATGTCTGTAGTTTGTTTATTGGGTAGTCACAAAAATCATTGCGAGGGCACCACAAATGGGCATGTCGAAATCATTGTTTACTTTGTTCATCTGGTTGTTACAGCATGATTGGATAAACACCACCAAGTGATGAAATACACCTGGTCATCGTCCAATCATTGTTTACAATCATTGTTTAGTTTGTTCATCTGGTGTTACAGCCTGATTGGATGAACAGCATTAAGTGTAGAATTATACCTGGCCATTATCAAATCATTGCTAAGTTTGTTTATCAGCTTGTATAGCCTGAATGGATAAAAAAAAACTCCAAGTTTTTTAAATGCACCTAGTTGCATCTATCAGCCTGGTTGGATAAACAAAGTGATGAAACACACTTGGTCATGAATAAATCATTACTGAACTTGCTCATCTGATTGGACAATGACTACCATGGGCTGAAATACACCTGGTCATCGTCCAATCACTGCCTAGCTTGTTCATCTGATGACAACATTTCATCCTGTCAAAAATCTGTTTCCTTTAACAAATATATATATATATATCTTACAGAATCTTATGTACGCATGGATGTGTGTAAGTGCAATCTGTCTAGCTTGGCTTGTAATTCTTTAAATTTAGCTAAGGTGAGTTCTACGTTTGGTTGACGTCCCATGGCTTCTAACTCTACATTGTAACTAGCAATGGCATCCAGACATCGACTGGTGAAAGCTCTCCTGTCAAGATCAAAAAAAAAACGGTTAAAGAATCATCAGATATTTACATAACTTATAAAAAGGCGAAAGATTGACAATGTACAGACATATTGTTACAAGTTCAACTGAGTATTGCTTTGTGGGCATTCTAGGGTATGGAGGACCCAGGGAGTGGGGGTGGGGGTGGGGGTTGGGTGGGGGCTGTAAATTTGAATATGAAGGCATACATGGTCACATGATAGGTTTAGAAACAGTTTTCTTCAACTTCAATGAACTAATAAAACCAGAGAAGTATCTGTTAATTATATCCCATTGTAGTGATCCCTGACTATTGTGTTTTGGCATTGAGGTGCCCTGTCTTCTAATATAGATAAACATTTCAAAGAAAAATTCCTCTTCAAGTGTTGGCTATCAAGAAATGCGGTACAAAAATTATTTCTGTTTGAACAGTATTAGAAATTGAATAAGTAGAGGCTACCTAAATTCCCGATATATTTTACAAAGCTGTGGTATTTATACATCAGTTACTTTAAAATCGATAAGATAGGCAAATATACTGGTATTGGTTTTTTCCTAAGCTGCACGTACTCTCATACATATACTGATTACAATACATGCAGACAGCCGTTACTGATGTTCATTCCATCATAGTCAATGGGTATTGGTCTTAGTTCCATTTACTAGAACACTTCTGTAACTTCTGAATGGGAGAATTGTAACTCCTTGTTGCAAGCACATGACACACTTGTCAGTATAAGTAAACACTTCTATGTCAGTCTTGTTCATGGTGTGTTGTTTGGTATAGAACAGCTGTGGTGAGAGATGCACTTCTGAACACAGAAGTAATACTATCTTTTGCACTTTACAATTTATTTGATATAGGTCTATAGCCCTGATCCCTGTATGTGCAGGAAGAACTGTGTGGACTGCGCAATGAAATGCCAAAAACTCCTCCCCTCCTTTCATGTAAAATTCTCCAATTTGATTCAGACTGATTTTCGTGTTACTACACAGGTACGAATATACCCAATCTGATTAAAATCACTGAATGTTTTTACAGCTGAAATACTTCGTAGTTGTCAGTTGGCTGTGTCCACAAGTAACGCCATGTTGTTTGTTGATATTCAATGCATATGCCCATGACAAGTAAGACACAACCTGATTGGCTGTGTGGCTCAGTGAGCAGAAATTCGTTTGTATGGGTGCCACTTCACATGTAGAGGAGGCGATCAGGCTAAAAACGTAAACATGTACTACAAAGGTCAATTCAAGCTAAATAACGATGGTAAAATAGCAATGAATGATTAGCTGACATCTACATTGGATTTTAATCAGATTGGAATATACCTAAATATCGTGAAGAATGACAAACATTACATATTCACAAAGAGGAAGTCACATTGGCAGATCAGGTCAAAGGTCAAAGATAAAATCAGAGTGACCACTTACCTTTCATTCTGTGGTACATATGATGGGTGATCTACATACAAGGTTAGAAGTAAATGGATAGCCTCCAGGACATGTAAAGGTCTTCTGGCCATCTGCCAATAGTTATCCTGTGGACCACAAACAGAAATATTACATACCTTTTACGCAGAAAGTTGAATATTACAACTGATTTGAATCCAATAATTATGCTAATGTGATAATTTGAATCCAGCTTCTTGAAAAAGGCTGCTGAGGAGTAAAACTAGATGAATGTCAGAACTGTTTTTGTCCTTATTTATTGCTGAATATTACATGTTGATGACGTGTAAGCTGAGTCCTGTCACAATTTTTAAATCAAACTGTTTGAATACCACGGTTTGGAATTAGTATTACTACTGCAGACATCAGATTGTGGACGAACAGAACCTGTTACACACAGGGAAAGTAAACAACTAAATTGGATAAATAACACTTGGCACAGCAGAGGATGGAACAGCAGAGATTTGTATTACAAACCATGGTTTGATAAGAACAGTTTTATGGCCTCTTTTATGTGTACATGTAATACCAGGGGAGTGGAAATTTGTTTGTGAACATCAACTATTACGTAAAGTGGCCATAAAACCATTTTATCAAATGATGAAATGTAATACAAGTCTCTGCACTTCCAATATGCTGTGTCAAGTGTTACTAATCCAATTCAGATGTTTACTTTCCCTGTTTGTAACAGGTTCCATTTGTCCATAGTCTGATGTCAGCAGTTGTAACTTATAATAAGGACTCAATAGAACAAATTGTTTAGAACCAAATATTTCAATAACTATTTTTCACATTCTAATTTTAGTCCTAGGCAATAGGAGCCTTCTCAAAATATTGCTTACTGTTTTTAATGTATGTTATACTAGCTGCATTCAAATACATTGTAACTATTAACCCTTAGATTAGAAATGCCATGCGTTTGGATAGTGTAAAGCATGTCCTCGGGCCCTATCTGGCAGGAGAGTGTAAACACTAGCATAGTAATCTATAAGTTGACATTTGCAGTTTGTTGAGATAGTGAAAAGACTTGCATGGCCTCAGGGTCCTAACTAATATGATAGTGTATACACTACTATGGCAACCTATGGTTTTTTATTTTAATGATTATTACCTTGGCTTTGAATAAACAATCATAGAGTTGGTGTAATGTTGTCAATGGTATATCAAGCTTTAGGAAGGTCATAAAAACCCATGTCTTATCCCATTCTAATTGACATGTCTTCTTCTCAAGGTATTTCATCAGAAATTCTGTACATGGGGAAAAACAAAAGACATTTAGAACATATAGTCCAGTCAATCTAGCAGACATGTAGGCTGAATTGGGACATACATGTATGTTTACACACAGAGCAATAACTGGTACTATATCATGTATCCATATGTTTACACACAGAGCAGTAACTGATACTATATCATGTATCCATATGTTACTGAGCAGAAGTTTACATCCTAACGACTTCTCAACTCCTATGTAAAGGAAATAAACCAAAGTCAACATGGTAGTTGGAGCTTGGGATGGATAATTGCATCATGTTTGTCAACAAACAGTAAACATTTTATATGGGACATGTATCAGATGACAACTAAAATTTAACAATACTGTCTGTTTCATCAAGTAAACCAAGCTAACTGTGGGTACTCCAAATCAGAACCCCCCCCCCCTCCCCCCAATTTTGTCCACATTTACTGATCGTCTTGAGTAGACACCTATAACACGTATCTATGGGGAAGTACCTATCTGATGATACTCCTAAACAGACAAACCCACACTTCGTCCACAGTTATTGATTATCTTGAGTTCAAGTTCAATATTATGTTCAAGTTCAACACTTACCAATGGGGAAATATCTATCTGATGACATGTAGATTCTCCCAAGACCTACTATCTTGTCTCTTAGGGATGCTATCCTAGATGTCATTGATTTGTCAAAGGAATTTTCCAGGTCTGTAAGTAAGAAACAAATGAAAATATTAAGCCTTCCTATATATTATGTACGAATTAACTAATAAATAATTAATTACGAATTATCTTCTTTTTTTTAGAATGCTTATTCTAAACTTTTTTGCACTAGGAAGTGCTCTCCGTGACATTTTCTTTTTATACAGACATATATATATATATACAAAAATATACCCACACAATTCTTCAGATTTCAATTCATGTTTTGGACTATGTTGTGACAGGGTCTATATCGAAGACTCACCATTACACCATTGTGGATTTTCAGAGTCAGCATACATGTATGCAGGGGCTCCATGTAAGTAACCATGCTTGAGTCATTACTCAACGAGGATCTCTCCTCCCCTCCCCCTCCTGTCCCCCCCCCCCTCCAGCTCGAAGTTCACACTAGTCTTGTGAGTGAGACATAGTTGAATGATACAGCCTAGCAATAAAACAACTATACTGGCATTATTTCGACTGAAACTTTATGGTAGTTTGATTATTACGTATTATGACAACTGACCTTGTTGTATGATACGTTGCCATAGTGACTCCACCATTGTTGGGTCATAGTGACTGGCACAGTGTACAATAGCTAACCGACTTTCCCACAGTTGGAAGGGCTCCGCAAAATCACTGAACAACTGTGAAAAGATAAAACACAAGTAAATATTGCTGTATGGAAAAAACTAAGAATCCCAAAATTGTGATGAACATAGACTGGCAACTAAACTTTCCAACATCTGGAAGGGCTTGGCAGAGTCACTAAACAAACTGTGAAAAGGCCTGGGGAGAATCCAGATTGTTAGTTAAAATCATACAGTGGCACCCACTTTTCTATAAAGTGAAACAATTGAAAGTTACAAATTCATGGTCTGGGGAGAACCCAGATAGACCTTTGCCGGTTCTAAGATGCATTGCGCGTCTCTCCATACAATGCCTTGTATTCTGTATGCGCGGAGGGGTTTACACATACTACTCAGGGGGATGGTTGTCACATGACGGTACACTGTGTTTACCCGTAAAATCCCACTCTGTCATCAATGGCATTCAGTTTTTGTTCTATAAAGTCACCCATAATTAAAGAGGTCAACATGTCTTACCATCATTTCCTGATGAAAATGTTATTTCAAATGTAATAAAGACAAAACAAGACTAAATCTAACAACATAATCGACGTCCTCTCACGCAATGCATCCTGGAACCGGAAAATCAACTATTGTTAGGTGTGTGGAACCCACCACTGTATAAAAGACAGGTGAGAATCCTACATTCAAGTTATATGATCTTGGAATTGATATTCGGCAAAAATCAAACATCAGTGAAACAATTGGAAGTTGGCAAGTATACTTAGATTGCAAACTGGCACTTGTCTTTAGTTTAAATAGTGCTGGAACACTAGCCATACTAACCCTAGTAATATCCATGAGTTCAGCATTCAGCTGGGACAGGGCAGTTTGGACTTCTTGCTGGTTGGAAGTAAAATTTGTTATAGCTTCAAACACCTTCAGTTGAATACGTGCGACCTGCAATGTACAGAAAGTTGTGGTTTCATAAACACAGGCATAAATTCACAAGATTACCACTGAGAAATATTAAATGTCATGTGAAATATAAAGAAATTTGTGGTCTCATATAAACACAGACATACTTTAAAATTTTTTTAAATACTGTGAAATACTAAACTTTTTATTTGGGACGCAATATTCATATTATTTACAGAATTACCATATAAAATTTAAATTTAATCAATTCTGCAATCTATTCAAATGTTGCTGTGTATCACCTAGCAACGATATCATTCACTCATTAATTGTAAAATACAGATGGAATTTTTTTTTAACTCCCACTCAAAGAAATCAAAGTTTATAAAGTAGATGACATTTATGACCTTTGTGTGACCCTGGAGTAGTATGTCAGATGTCATATTTGAATAAATTAATAAGCCTGTCCATAATACAAAGTCTGATCCAGATCCAATTCAATTTATCTGTCCATACTATAAAATCTGATACGGATCCAATTCAATTTACCTGTCCATACTACAAAGTCTGATCTGGATCCAATACGTTTTACCTGTCCATACTACAAAATCTGATACAGATCCAATTCAATTTACCTGTCCATACTATAAAATCTGATACGGATCCAATTCAATTTACCTGTCCATACTACATAATCTGATCCGGATCCAATTCAATTTACCTGTCCATACTACAAAGTCTGATCTGGATCCAATTCAATTTACCTGTCCATACTACATAATCTTATCTGGATCCAATACGTTTTACCTGTCCATACTACAAAATCTGGTCCAGATCCCATTCAATTTACCAGTCCATACTACAAATCTGATCTAGATCCAATTCAATTTACCTGTCTATACTACAAAATCTGATACGGATCCAATTCAATTTACCTGTCTATACTACAAAATCTGATCCAGATCCAATTCAATTTACCTGTCTATACTATAAAATCTGATACGGATCCAATTCAATTTACCTGTCCATACTACAAAGTCTGATCTGGATCCAATACGTTTTACCTGTCCATACTACAAAATCTGGTCCAGATCCCATTCAATTTACCAGTCCATACTACAAAATCTGGTCCGGATCCAATTCAATTTACCAGTCCATACTACAAATCTGATCTAGATCCAATTCAATTTACCTGTCCATACTTGTGGTTAATTCCTATCTAATTCGAATTAACTGATCCGGATCAAAGTCTACCCTGGGTGGTGGTTTTGATCCAGATCAAAGTAATTCAAATCAGATCGTGATTAGGTTGGCCCGGTGTGGACAGGCATGTACTCGAGTGAATTTTAAAATTGTTAAAATACCAATAATTATACTTATTAATTTGAGGTTAATTTTATCCATAGCAGTACAGTAACAGGTTGAAATTATGACTAAGTTAGAGGTCACCAATTTTTGAATGCAACCCAAATATCAATTAGATTATATTTATTGTACCATACATGTATTATCTGTATAGCTACACACACAAGTTTACCTGTAGACTGTAGGTGACTCAATACATCTTACAAAATAAGTCATTATATATCTGACAAAGTAGTTTAAAACATGGTCCAGTTGCATGCTAGTACAGCTTTGATAGCATTGCATGTTACACCCTTTGCAAATCACCAGATTAATAAACCTCACTGGAATGAATACAAATGTAGCTTTCACTAGTAATAACTATATCCAGCCATTCCATAATTATTCCAGGATTGCTATGAGCTTTACGGTTTTAGGTTTAAATTGATCTATGTAAAACTATAGGTATAAAAGTACTGCTCAGAATAACACACGAAAGCCATTAAAACTTAGCACAATATATATACAACCTTATTGATTTATACACATGATACTGTTGCCATGGCAACTAGGAGTGCCTTCCTACCTACATTTTCTCTTCAAAGTCAACCAAAAATGCAAATAAAATTTATTACTAACTATATAACTTGATTGATTTCTATATATGATACATTGTTGTCATGGCAACTAGGAGTGTCATCCTACCTCCATTTTCTCTTCCAAGAATGTATTTAAAAACTTAACACTGTACAATTTTATTGATTTCTATACAAGATACACCATTGCCATGGCAACAAGGAATATTTTCCTACCTCCATTTTCTCTTCTAAGTCGTGTAAGAATTCTCCATCACTGGCAGAGCTGGTTCTTAGATTACTACTCTTGGCACTCATGATGGCACGTGAAATGTACTCTATTCTCTGGGGTAGCCCTATATCAGTTCTGTTAAAGAGAGAGAGACATGAATTCAATTAGCTGTGCATCTCAACCCTGTGTCATGAATTTCACTAATTTAATTCACTTGTGACTGGAATTCATGATGACAGTTCATGCAGTTAGGAACTAGACTAGAATTGAATGAATGCCTTCGAGAGGGAATTGGTAAAAATTGAAATTCAAGCAATTTGTGAAGGATAGACAGAGCAAAATCTACATGTTGGTGACACTGTGACAGGCTTGCTGTGTTCACTATTATCAGAGGTTGTTGTTTCCATACTAAACAGTATTGGTCAAGCCTAATAGGAAAGTCTCTAGGCAAATCCATTGTGTTTCATAATATATGTACATAGTTTTACATATAGTGATATACTGTAAACCTATATATTTCGCCACTAGAAAATTTTGCAATTTTAGTTTTCATCTAGTTCCCACAGACTAATTTTTCACTAATTACCAGACTGATACATTGTGTTCATGTATTCATTAATTTGTTATTTTCGCTATCTCTATTTTGCTAAACTACAGTCAGTTGAAATGACATTTTTTTTCACCAATGCATTAAATATGTCTTAAACAAACTAGTGTGGAATTCCCAGAACTATACTCATTACATGTATCAATATTTGAGAAAGCAGTTGGCTGATCCAATTGCATGTGTATCTTTTAAAGGAAATGGGGAGGGGGTGTTGAATGAGATTAGCTAGTAATCTACAATACAAATATTTGAAAGTAGTTCGCACAAGCAATATCACATGCATGCAATGTGTTACTAAGGGCGATGACCACATGAAATGTACAGACTGTCACCAAAGTTATTAAATTGTACCATGAGAGGGTGTGAGACAGCTGATGTAATACCCAATAAGTTTACTAGTTTACTCATCACACACACTCATCACACACATGCACACACATGCGCATGCACTCACGCACATACACACACATTCACACACACAGACACACACACACACACACACACAAATGCACATACACAGTGACACACACCCTTAATTGAATATGCTGATGAAATGACTGTATTCCACTATATTGTCATATATTACAAATACCTAATATCCACTGAAATGACTACGTTCTATTATAATATTGTCATATATTACAAATTATACCTAATAAAATATTCAAAATTCATTTGAATGAAATCATGAATATTAATAACACAAAATTATGTGCTAATATTCCTAACTTGACAAAATAAGATTTAATTTTAAGCAAATGTCAAAATTAATTTTGTGAACATTTTAATGAGAAAACTTACCCATGCCTATCAGCAAGCTTAGATAAGATCCTGGCAGCAGCTGAGAAATTCTTAATTTTTTCATAGTATTTCCACAACAGGTCTAACATCTCTAGATTATCAGGTTGGTATGCTGCTGTTCTCTTTAGGTAGGACTCTACATAGGGTGAAGAAATCTGGTAACAGAGAAGATAGACACGTGATTTAAGATGACATGGATTGTTATTTCATGTAAAAGGGTAAAGTGCATAAGGTAGAGGACAACGGCAATGATTGATAAGTTGAAAACAACCCAGAATGACAATGATGGCATTGGAAGTGACAATGATTGACAAGTTGAAAACAACCCAGAATGACAATGATGGCATTGGAGGTGACAATGATTGACAAGTTGAAAACAACCCAGAATGACAATGATGGCATTGGAAGTGACAATGATTGACAAGTTGAAAACAACCCAGAATGACAATGATGGCATTGGAAGTGACAATGATTGATAAGTTGAAAACAACCCAGAATGACAATGATGGCATTGGAAGTGACAATGATTGACAAGTTGAAAACAACCCAGAATGACAACGATGGCATTGGAAGCGATTATAATTGACAAGTTGAAAACAACCAGAATGAGTAAATATATGTTTCATATTTAATTTAGTTTCTCATTATCACTTTCCTTCTAGCTAGGTTTGAAGGTGATTTAAAATAACAAATCCTTCAAACAACTCACATTGTGTCTCAGTAGTCTTTCATAGAAGACATTCATCAGACAAGGTATTTTGGTAGACTAGGTGGTGCTCATACAGTTTGAACACATTTGTGTACCCAATTTTATGAACAAGAACCCATCATGAGTCAAACATTGTTGTCTTATATACATAAAAGATTCAATCATTAGACAACTATACCCCAACTCTCAAACCCCTAGTAGTCACTACACTAGTCAAATGTGTCTGAATCTTAGCTATGTATAAGACTGACCTCCAATAGTTTGTCTGTGAGTCCAACAGTAACTAACCAGTCATACAGAGCTACGTGATATAACTCATCCTTAGATTTCAATCCCAGCGTCAACATTTGATCCATCTAATAAACAAAGAAAAACAAACAATTACATTTATGAGGTATTAATTATCAAAATGAAATAACATGTTTACTATGAAGGGTAAATTACAATGTTTCTCACTAAGCCATCTATACAACTATGTGTCTACTATAATGTATTAACAAACAAGCTCCATATAAATATATATATTTCCTTGTAGTTACTAGTACCAATAGTTCTGAATATAAGGAAGAGTTTCATGTCCAAGATGACACAGAATACAACCCAAAATATTGTTTCTCTACTGTGGAAATATAACCCATAACATCAAAGTAAAGCATTTTCTGTATGTATCCCAATCATTTATAGCATCCATATCAAGTGTAAAAGTATACTGTTTCATTTGCTAATACAACCCATAACATCAAAGTGAAGCATTTTCTGTATGTACCACAATTGTTTATAGCATCCATATCAAGTGTAAAAGTATACTGTTTCATTTGTTAATGCAACCCATAACATCAAAGTGAAGCATTTTCTGTATGTACCACAATTGCTTATAGGATCCATATCAAGTGTAAAAGTATACTGTGTCATTTGCTAATTGACCACATTAGAAAGGCCACATGCTAGGCTTGTAAATAAACCAATTGAAACAGTATACTTTTACACTTGATATGAATGCTATAAACAAGCGCAGCACATAGAGAAGTGCTTTATTTCAGTGTTACTCATTGTATATACTTCCATACTCAGTACATTATTATAAATTATAAATATTTTTATGACAAGCAAACTTTCCCTGGCTGTATTATTATGTTTTCTAGAGAGATCACAGTATTAAACACATTTATTTACTTACATGATGAGCAGCTTCTTGTGCACTTAGTCTTGTGGCTTCACTGGTTACAGTTGGAGGACCTGGCTTCTTAGGAACACCAGGAGATTGTGGGTAGGACTGACTTAAGTTAACAAGATGGGCCAAAACATCATGAACACATTTGTAACAATCCAGTCTGAAACATATACAGCAAATAAATAAAACTTTTACTCTTACTCAAACAAATTGATATGAAATGATGTTTAGGTATGAAATGATGTTTACGTATTGCACTGCAGTACAAATATCATTATATCATGGAATATAAACTCTGGTCGTTCTATGTCACGACAATGTGCATCTATGTCATAACAATGCGTGTCTACATCACTGGTTCTGCTGTGTTCGAAATATGAATCAAAACATTCAAAATTATCATTACATTCCCCGATCTGTCTTTGATTCTATTGGCACCGGTATACTTATGTTATTCCTCAATTTTATTCTTCATTCAGACAGAAAATGCTTGTGACCTAAGGGTTGTCACTACGAGTCGCTAGACAAAGGCCCCTTAGGTCACTCGTATTTTCATTGGCTGAACGAAGAAAAATATTGGGAATAACATCTAAATGGTAAGCACATGCACTGATGTAAGTATTCAATGGTACATTGTACATATGTATATAAAGTATATAGTATATAAATGTATATAAAATATAAAGTATTTTCATTACCTTGTGACAAATGCATTCATTCCTTGTGCATCTTCAGGTGGTTGACCACTACGATAATAATGTAAGGCTAACTTTTGTTGATCTCTTCTGTCAGCTGTAATCAAACTCAGCTCCACTATGCCATCATAGAAACCAACTGAAATGCAAAATACTCTTTACAATGTAGCTGAAATAATATGACATTTATTTCAATATTAAATTTTCAAAGGCAACGTGCCTTTACATAGAAACAAATGTAAGAAATATTATCGAATTCAACTTTTGTTTGGAACAAAGATCAATTCAATACTATGGTTACCAACACAGACTCCATGTGAAGTGAAATAAAATATAAAAAATAAATAAAAACAAAAAATAAATAAATAAATAAATAAATAAATAAATAAATAAATAAAAAATAAATAAATAAATAATCAAAATAAAAAAATAAATAACAAATATATAAATACAAGTGCTTTACCATTTATTTTTTATCACACTCTTTTAATCTTTTTTGAAAATGCAATTTTTTTTTTGACAGATCTCTGATCAAATATTCATTTTCTATCATAGAAAGCTATAATGAATACAGTCGAACTTGTATAAAACTCATTTCATACACACCTGCTTGGTACTCTGCACAAACTGCTTGTAAATTCAACTGATGGCTCACTTCACTAAAAAGCTGAAAAGTTAAATTAAAGAAAAAATTCACAAAACTATAATATCATTGTCTACTCACTTACAATTACTCAATAACTGATAAGAATACACACAACCAATAAGTCTTTGTGAAAGTATCATTTTGTATGTACTGTATCAATTCACTATTCCTCATTATATCAGAATTCTATATTGTCACAAAACCGTGCATTTTTACCCCATTTCTTTCAAACAGTGGAAGACCCAAAACACATTGCATAGCCAAAGGGCTGTAAAAGCCAACTGTACTGAAGTAACACATAACTTTATACATTCACAGAAGTATACCAAAAACACTTTTGAATCAATATATTCATGTAATAGAGGAATATCAAACTATGTGTGTATTTATGTAACTAGCAATATTCAGTTCTTTGTAACTTCTTTGTCAAAGTTAATTTACCATTGAAATATAAATTCATTATAAGTAATTTACAAAAAAGTAAGTTTACCAGAAATGAAAAATAATAAGAAAAAAACACCACTGAATACTTCAACTTGCTTTTCAAAATCAAACCCTTACCTCTAAAGATTTTTTCAGCATTTGTTCTTTGTCAAATCTGTTTGTAGTTTGTTTGGCAGTCTGTAATAATTCGTTGGCTTTAGATACTATAGCATCCTCAGTACTGTACAACAATGGACACACTTCTCTCAACTTTGAACTAATAGCATCGGTGGTGGCATTGTCGCCAAGGTAACGGTTGATTAATGCTGTAATCAGAGCACTGCAAAGCTGAAAAGTATAAACGTTCAGTTTATTAAACTATTCATGCACTTCTTGTAAAAGCCCAGATTCCATTTATTGTTTGTACTTATCTCATGCGGTTGCTTAAAACTGTATTTCTTAAAATCGTGAAATTCAATTCTGCAAAGTCAAAAAAAAAAAAAATATCCAGTATCTCTGTGATGCAGGTCACCTGACCAGACCTAACCTAACATGACCTGAACTGACCTGATCTGCAACCTGGGCCAAGATGGCAACTGCATGTAATTTGTGATTTTGATAAATTACAACAGTGAAATTGACATCTTTTCAGTCCATTTTTATTAAGAAATACATTTTTTTCCTAACAAATTGTCCATAATTTGTCTTATTTTGTTAATCAAACAATTAAAGCAGTGGCTCTTGAGTTCCTGAGATCTCTTAAAATTGTTTGATGTCAAAGGTCAGTGTATCAGTTATAGATTCTCACATTAGTGTTACCTTACCAGTGGAGCAGTAAGGACATTAATATACAGTAATTCTTTTGTTGAGGATCAATTTTTCTTTATAGCTCTGCCAGACAACTATTTCTTCACACCTAAATTTTAAATTGTAATCTGAATTGGGCTTTTCAGGTGATCTATGAAAATCCTCCAGTGTGACATACATATAACAGTGACAAAATACTCCTCTGCAATGTTAAGTAAAGGCACCCTAGGTGTGTGAAATGTATCAAATTACCATTGTTATAATGATAAATAAAGACCCCCTAGGTGCGTGAAATGTATCAAATTACCATTGTTATAATGGTAAATAAAGACCCCCTAGGTGTATGAAATGTATAAAATTACCTCTCTTCCCATTGTTACCAGGTCACAAAACTTCATCTGTCTAAGTTGGTTTTGATGATCCTATGAAAGGAAAACAAAAATTCATAAGATTAGCTGTAAGTGCACAGAGACAACAACAGCAAAGACATACAAATACATGTAGTATCATAATACAGAATTCACTATTTTCAATACATCCAAAATTTTAAGTATGAAGTATTAGGCTAACTGTGCATTGGAATAACGGTTTGATAACTTACTTTCTGTAACTGCATTGCTATGATATGGAATTGGTGATCACATACAATCTTCAATAATGCTAACACTTGACAAGTATATTGGAGTAAAAACTGTAGGTTTGTCAGGGCTATCTTTTCAGCAACTTCTGCTTCAGCTGAGATGGAAAACAAGATTTAACATCAAAAGATGAATGTACTGACTTACTTAACAAGTCTTGACAAATACACATGTTAAGTGGCAAATAATTTATAGTTAAGTCTAAGTTCTGAGTGTTTGTTATTACAGAATGGTTACTAAAGTGAGAGTTCACTAGAATAAGGATAGAGTGAAGCTTCATTTCAATTTGTAAAGTGGCCATATGGATGAGGATTGGGTATTTATTTTGTTTTTTTTTGTAATTTATAAAACAATTATGTCATGGCTTCCTAAGTTGCAAAATCAATGTGAAACAACATATGCCAAGTCCTTGTTTGTAACTCAATAACAAAAGATTAATAACTATGTAAAAGCTGTTATTTTACGGACAATCACAAACTTTTAACACATTTTAAAGCTTTTTGCAATGTATTGAGTTTCAAACACAGACTTTGTCAATGTTGTTTCACATTGACTTAGCAACTAGGAAGCCACGACAAAATTGTTTTATAAATCAAAAATCCAAAATGAATACCCAATCCTCATCCATATGGCCACTTTAAGTTTTTGCCTTCTGTAGGCCAATGATAAAGTTCCAAAAAGTAGAAATTCTAATATCAGATTATACATGCTTACCTCTTTGTCTCTGGAATGACTGTCTAGAGGCTCTTCCACCAACCATGGTGTCTTGTCTGGACATACTGAATGCAGCTGTAGCTGTAAGACTGAGTTATAGGAACAAAATATTCAAATTTCCAGCTCCAACATCAAAATAAAAAAATTTAATTTGTACCCGCCCATAATATTTTGCTGAACAGCACCCGCTCTGGCAACAAGAAGCAAGTGTCTAGACTGTCAATGTCATGGTGGCGATGACGACACTTGTTCATGAACAGGGTATTTTTTTTCATGACGGAAGTTATTGAAGTAGGGGGCTGAAAACATGTCAATTGTGTAGAGAAGCTGGGAAAGGACTTGTTTCCAGGAATCCAATAACAAGAAGATAAAGAGAAGGAAAAGGAGATGCAGAGAAACATGAAGATGATTTTTTATTTTTTTAATCTTTTTTTTTAAATCGACTGACCAACCCGACTGACCAACCCATAGTTGCCATGACAAAGTAACGAGAAACATAAAAAAAGATAGGGTTAACCTTATCTGTGGAGTCATAAGGATTACACAGCCAACTTTCTGCAGTCCTGTGGCAGTTTATGTAAAATTGAACACTAAGTGTGATAAGATTGAAACAATCCATTTTTTAAATCATAAACTTATACTGACCATGCAGCTACTACTGTAAAATGCACTATTGTAACTGGAAGTTGTCAAATTAACTGCGGTTACATTGTGTTCTGTTTTAATAATACAAAACACTGAAAAACTTTCTGTTAGACAGTATGACAGTTTGTATCAGGATAAATCATTTTTTGGTTCATTCAGTTTCTCTGAATTTCTTTTAAAATGTATGTGGGATAATATATTAAATATATATTTTATATTTTGATGAAGTGAAGAAGGGAAACACAGTTTACCATGTTCCCGAATTTTCTGAAACAACAATGCTTGACTTAAAAATCAACCACAATTCAAAATAACCAGACAGTACCCCATCTGTATGCTTTTGAAAGTGAGGATAGCACTTCTTTGAAGTGAAATTTTTTCTTTAAAGTTGCCATATGGATGAGAATTTGGTATTTATTTTGGATTTTTATTTGATAAAACAGCTTCACTATGTTTTTCTACTTGGATAAAAAATGCGAAAGAACATATACCAAGTCCATGTTCATAACTTAATGCATTGCAAAATGATGCAAAAAGCGTAAAAAGTTTGTTATTGTACGTACAATAACAAACATTTTACACATTGTTTAATGTTTTGCCGTTTATTGAGATAAGAACATGGACTTGGTATATGTTCTTTCGCATTATTTTTTCAAGTAGAAAAACATAGTGAAGCTGTTTTATCAAACAAAAATCCAAAATAAATACCAAATTCTCATCCATATGGCCACTTTAATCATGTCACTGTTAAAAAATTGTGAATACAGATATGCAAATTTACTGTTTATCTGAAATATATTTTATTTGGATACAAGCAATGTATCTATGTACCCTATTAAATACATTCTTTTTAGTAGGTATATTAAATTTGAATTATTAACAAAATTTAAAGTGGTCATATGGATCTGATGAGAATGGGTATTTATTTTGAAATTAGGCCTAATAAAAAAACTGTTTGGTTCCGGTTACCCAAGCCCACCTAGTTTTTCACGCTGACCTTAAATTTTTTTTATGCATAAATTGAGAAGAAAAAAATAAAATTGCAAAAATTGTGAAGTCTAGCAATGATGAAACGCAGAAACTGACATCAACTTAAAAATACCGCCAATGGCATTGTAGCACAACTGTACAGTTTTTAAAAATGCTAACATGCGAACAATAAGTGTTCATTTGGTGAATGACTATCCAGTTGCCTATCCAACCATGTTGCTATCTTTACGATATATGCTATCATTTGGCTGTTGCTATGGATGTGGTCTTGTTGCTAGGCATATTTACATACATTTTTTTGAATGTTTATTCAATTGTCTATTAATCTCCATTGTTATCTTCACAATATATGTGTGATCATACTGTCTAACAGAAAGTTTTTCAGTGAATTATTAAAATACACAATATTGAAATGACATATTTATGTTTTTTTGTTATCAAATGATTACCATCACCAATTCAAGTTTAGTGGTACCAGCATCATGGGATGAAATCAACATATCATTGTACTGATCAATTACAATGTGTGTGTCTGCCACAATATCTCTATGTAGGTTAAAATGTAGACAATATATTCATACAGTTGTATACAGTTGTACTCGGGTATTGCAGACAATTTTCAAATAAAATTACATGTAATATATCCAAATGTCATTTGATATGTGAATTTTAACCTTTGACCTGATGTCCAATGCACTTTACTTGAATACACACGACTGAAGTGACAGATTTCTGTTTTGGTGTCCACTTTTAAATCTATCAATTCAAGTTTGGTGGTACCAGCATCCAGTATATAAAATGTACACATCATTGTACTAGACAACTACATATATCACACGGTGTGCATACACTTTATATATATGTATGTACTGCATAGTTACACTTGTAACATCTGTGTTTGTACTGTACAAACACACACACATGTTACGCATAAAGTACTTATATCTACAGGATTTTTCCGGCTAAATAAATCCTATTTACAGTCTTTAAAATGACACTTGATGAAGACTTTTAAAATTGTGTCAACAAGTTGCTGATAAAAAGGAATACTCACTGAAAATGTTCAAACTGTGGCTCTATTTTGCGTGGACAAATATTCACAATTTTTTAATTTCGGTTGCACATAAAAATTATTATACCAACAATATAATGTAATTAGCATGGTATCTGACAGCAATTCTTCCTGTCAGCTTCTATTTATATACTACAACTTGTATGTTTGGTTGTTATGATATGAACGATGCAACTCTCAAACCTCACAATTTCATTACCGCAATCTTCCTCCAGAGGGCAGCCTGCCACTGAATAAACTGACCTACTTACAGTCAGTTTGTGGTCACAGTATGACTTAGAAGTCTTAAACCAACTGAATCAGAACATCAACATTGTCGCCTTCTTGGGCTTACCTTTCTGCTAGTGCTGTAAACTGAGAGTTTTTCTCCATGAAATCTCTCAGTAATTCAAGATGTGTAGAAAACCAGGCTATAGCCTCTCCATTATATCGACTTTCCAGCTGTGAATACAATCAAGAAGTTGTCACAAAAAATAAACATACTGAAAATGTCTTTGTATAAATCATAAGAAAACAGCAATATTACTGAGATATCTTATTGAGCCAGATGATGACATGTAGTTTAATATGCAAGTACAATTTCTGTCATGCCATACAATGAATGTAGCAATACTAGTCAAGATTCCTGTCTCCTGTCAAGCCAGGCAATGATCCACTTCAGGTTAAATGGTTGCAACTGTATCTCTATTTGTACATGTACACAAACCACTACACCAAATAATGTCACAAATCTCATATTTTTAACAATACTTACATAATTTTGAAGTCCATATTCAGTTCTACATTGCACTTCTCTCACTAGAATTTTATCCCACAGTGGCCTGGAGAAAGAAGTACATTGGTACAAAAAAAGAAAGATATTTGAATTAATTGAGTAAAACAATACTACAATCTCGTTTTCTCAGATCCTTCACCATAACAATCAATATGATGAAATACAATGCTTCTCCAATATTCAGTTGTTATTACTCCGTGATTTGACCACATTGAACAAACTTCAATTTTTTTTCCCCGATAACTTTAATACAAGCTGTCAATTCATTTTACATTTGGTTAAAAACACATCAATATTTAATAGCAATGTTTCACTTATCAACTATCTAAAGTTTTTATGTTTTGAAAAAAAAAACTGACAAAGTTTGTAATACCTCACTGCAAAACTACACGTAACAGGCAGTCTACAGAAGGAAAAGCTTTCCACGACAGTAAATCCAATAGTGAATTTTACAGCAGCAGTACCATGAGAAAGGTTTAAAAAGTTGGTAAACCTCCATCTTGCATAATATACTACCCCATAAGCCACTACGCTTTTATGTACATTTTTGTATGCCAAAAAAGCTAATAGAATCATACCACATAACTGGTGGTAGTAGTAGAGAGGTACATGTAGCTGGCAAAAGAATGACTCATCTCTCATAATTCTAAAAAAAGTAGAGATACAAACGACAAAATCTGGTGACCTACTTAACCTATCTTAATACACCCAAAAGCCACTACACCTTATTTTTATACCAAACAATGATATCATACCAATCGTTGGAGGTACAATGTAAATATGGGGGGGGGGGGGGGGGGGGGTGTTAGCTGGTAAAAGAACATCTCCTACCTTAGAATTCTACAGAAGTAGAGACACAAACCACGAAATCTGCCTGAATAGATGATTTCTGATATGCCTTGTGGAGCTGTTTGAGATAGTTGATGTGATGGTAAGTGAGGTTGTGGTGTGGTAATTGAGGTATCCATCAATCCTTGGCCTGACATGATGACTGCTGGAGTGGATGCTATCAAATCAATCAATAATGCACAAGTTTAAGAATATGTCAAAACTTTCTCAACTTTCGTGCTACATCATCATGGTTACTGGACAACTTGTAGACAGTGAAATAATAATACAATGTTGGCAGTATTTGCTATAATAATGTGGCATTCAACTTAAAGCCCCATGATTCAACCCCAGTTTCTCATATTAGTGTTATCTCATCAGTGGACCTTTCATTATAGATTACAAGATCATTCTAATTTTTTCCAGACAAGCTTGTTTTATAGCTCTACCAGATAACTTTTAATCCCAAATCAACATTGGCCTTTAAAAGCCCATGATTCAATTCAAGGTAATCACATGCTATCTTATCAGTGCTGCAAGGATAAAATTGGATCTTTCTTTTGTTCAGGCACAACTTTTTTCATAGTTCTGTTAGAGAACAGTTTTTCTCATCAAAATGTTAATCGTAACATGACATGGGTCTTTTAACAGAAAATTGTTTCTGACTGTATACAGTAACTTTCATCATGTAATAGTGTGAATCTTTAGAATTATCAAGTTGCTGTTGTTGTTGTTATTTGTATTTGGGGGAAATTGGGTTGATAATACAGGTAGTAATGTACAAAGTCAAGACAACTTTTGCACATCAATTTGGTAGAATTTTATTAACCATATTAAACTTACCTGCTGATGGTGTTGCCAAGGTACCTATAGCAGGAGTGGCTACTGATGCAGAAACTGATCCTGCTGTGTGTTTAGAAGAAAATTTATTTCAAATTCATATGTTAATTGAAATATCTGGATAGCTACAACAATTTCTGTTTTTCTGTTGAGTGTGTATACATGTATATTAATGTGCATTCTGATTAATATACCTGTATGATGTCTAAGTATATGTGTACATCATGTGCATGCTCACTATATATGTAAATTTTGGCATATATATGTATATGTATGTGCATGTGTATGTGGACATGTGAATGTTTATGTCACATTGTGTATGTTCTGATGTACATATCTTTGTGTGTGAATATGTATGTATGAGTGCATACGCATGCATGCATGTATGCATGTATGTATGTATGTATGTATGTATGTATGTATGTATGTATGTATGTATGTATGTATGAGTGCATACGCATGCATGCATGTATGTATGTATGTATGTATGTATGTATGTATGTATGTATGTATGTATGTATGTACATGTATGTGTGTATGTGTGTGAGTGTGCATGTGTGTACAGATATATGTGTACATTGTATGTACTTATGCACATGTGTCTATGTGTCTGTGTGTGTGTGTGTGTGTGTGTGTGTGTGTGTGTGTGTGTGTGTGTGTGTGTGTGTGTGTGTGTGTGCACTTTAATCTACAACTTACCATATGGTGAGGTGACAGTTGCCCCTGGTGTGGGTAGTTCTGATTGATGCATAGGTTCACCTCCAAACCTAATAAATGCCCTTGTTGCCCATTCTATAATTTGTGGGTCTGTACTTGCCCTTGAACATGATAATACCAGACACGTGGCACAGGCATGGTCCTCCTGGTAGTAGCAAAACATAGATTACAACATCCTCAGTTTCATTTGATTACTATGGTGATATCTTCATCTTCATACATTATGTAAAAATAACAGAACCCCATGCCTCGTGTCAGTTTGGATACTCAGAGTTATTTGAACTCAGGCTTACAGTGTTTTCTGCTGAGCGTAGCTTGTGAAAGTATGGCTGCAAAGAACACTGCATGCCCTTATGCAAATCCCCTAAGTACACCACACTTGCACTCATGAGTCGTGGGGTTCTGTCATATAATCACACAGACATTATATTTCAGTTCAACATCAGCTCAGAATTCTGCAATCTGCAAACCACATTGATGTCTACATTCAGATTTTTAGTTCAATGAGTCACTGGGATTTTGTTACTAATTAAGATTATTATCCAGTTCTACAAACCTTATGAAGTTTGAAGAAAGCCTCCACATCAGCATTATCTGGACCGAGGTTTTGGTGCAGTAACTGACGAAGCTGCTCGGCAGGACTCAAAACATCAAAGATATGACTACCCTGTAAATAAACAGACAAAAAATATAATGCATTGTTGGACTTTGGTCCACTGGAATAGACAACTGACATAATTAGCATGAAAGGTACACTAATGATAAGACTAGTGTAGCTGAGAACTATCCCAAGAATGACAGCAAAAATCTATGAAATAGTAACATGCATCGTATCTCATACTACCATGGCTGATGACTTTAGAAGTGGTTGTCATGGTAACATATCTATTTAAGAACTAGTGAATACAAATCTACAGAATGGGAACACATGGTAGTATATACTGTAGTTACCATGGTATTACAAACATACTTGAGAATTAAGAAGTACAAATCTACAGAATAGTAACACATGTTATGTTTAATACCGCAGCTGGTGGTTGCCATGGTAACATACCTGAGAATTAAGAGTTACAAATCTACAGAATGGCAACACATGTTGTGTTTATTACCACAGCTGGTGGTTGCCATGGTAACATACCTGAGAACTAAGAAGTACAAATCTACGGAATGGTAACACATGTTGGGTTACTACAGCTGGTGGATCTGGATACAGTGACTGTTGTTGCATTACATGTACTGGCAATGAACTTGGTACTTCAGCTAAGGCCCAGGTGTGTCCATCCATAGTAGTTGTCACCTGTAAAATATAATAATATATAACTTAAGATTTTGATTATTTACAACATCTTTACTTATTCAGGTCTCAGTGATTTATGTAGAGTATTTGCAAATTTTCCTCTTATTCAACAAACCCATACTTAACTGTCAAGTTGGAGCAAATTTTTTTGACTCTACAAATACAGACAGATTTCAAGTAAAACTTTGAAACATTTAGCCAATGAATTATTGGAAAAAAACTGCCTTCACTTTATAAATTTGGGTAAATTCAGTTTGTGGACTGAGAATACAAATTCAGTTTGTGAACTTGGAATAGTATATGTAGCAAAGAAATACACTGTATGTGTTGTGTTTGCTGAGGTCGGCCAACTCCAGTAAAACAGCACGAAAGAAACGTAAAACTTACACAGCTTTCAGTATCTTAGAACCCAGGAAACGTTGACTGGGGAACTCTGGTACATTTTATGTACATAGTGCCATATATCAAAACCATTGGATTTAAGATTAAAAGTTTTAACAGACGGAAGTGTTCCTTACTTGTGTTTCTATGAGAGGTCTTTGAAAGGGAAATGAATCTGAGTTGATACACCATACAGAGTCTGTATCTTCTGTCTGTGATGAACACAGTAATAAAGTTCCTGAAAATGGATAAAAATGGCAAGATTGTATTGTAATAACGCTAGGGAGGTAGGAATGTGGTTAGTGGATGATGGGTGTAGGTTATGAACCCCTAACTTACTTCAAATTTGTATCACTAGCCAAGTAGTTCACTATGGTACAGATGGTACAGGTCTCCTGTAAACTTTAAAATCATCATAAAAGTGAATTTAGGTATTTTAACACAAACTGAATTCAGTAAAAAGACTATCTTTATACTTTGTGAAAATTCTGACAAAATGTTGTATTTAAATTGACTTATACTTAGTGTTAAACCAGGTACTTATAGCCATTTTCTAAGCTAACATGTTCATTTTTTTCTGAATCAGTGATTACTTCCCAGAGAGATGTCATACTAGTATACAGTTCTTACATTTCCTATAGATTGCTTTTACGTATGTCTGTTGGTCTGTGTGGTGATGTTATATATTTACATTTCCTAAAGATTCCTTTTACGTATGTCTGTTGGTCTCTGTGGTGATATTATAAATTTACATTTCCTAAAGATTCCTTTTACGTATGTCTGTTGGTCTCTGTGGTGATATTATAAATTTACCTTTCCTTTAGATTCCTTTTACGTGTCGGTTGGTCTCTGTGGTGATGTTATATATTTACATTTCCTTTAGATTCCTTTTACGTATGTCTGTTGGTCTCTGTGGTGATGTTATAAATTTACATTTCCTTTAGATTTCTTTTACGTATGTCTGTTGGTCTCCATGGTGATGTTATATATTTACCTTTCCTAAAGATTCCTTTTACATGTCTATTGGTCTGTGTGGAGATGTTATATATTTACCTTTCCTATACAATGCCTTGTGCACATTCGTTGGTCTCTATGGCGATGTTATACATTTACCTTTCCTATAGATTGCTTTTACGCCACAATGCCTTGTGTACATTTGTGGGTCTCTATGGTGATGTTATAAATTTACCTTTCCTATACAATGCCTTGTGTACATTCGTTGGTCTCTGTGGAGCTGCTGTAGTTGTAAAACCTGGTGGTAATCTGACATGCACCAATAGTAATGTTGAAGGTCTACTGAGCGATCTAATATTGCTCAATGGTGAGGTTGTGAAATACAGACGTACTCCTGCAAAGAAATATATGACACTTACATTTAGTTCAAAGGTCATGTCATGTCATGTCATGTCATGTCATGTCATGTCATGTCATGTCATGTTATTGTTTACTAAGATGTCCTTTGTGGACTTTTCAAATTATACAGTACTTCAATAAAATTCACAAAAACAGAGCCACATCCAGCCCTCTGGCTTATATAGGACACAAAGAATATCAAATTAAATACATAAATAAATAAATAAATGTAACATACGATTCAGTGGTAAATAAAGGTTTTCCTACAGTTAAAGGCTTCATGTAAAAAGTTTGCAGTATCAATGGGAAATTTTATCATTAAATATTGTAGTTTATCATATATGTTCATATGACTGAAGTTTGGCATTGAAGTTATTATTTTATCCAGTAATGCTTTCAAGTCATAAAATACAGACGTACTCCTGCAATAAATACACAACACTTACATTTACTGGTCCAGTAGTACTAAACATTCCTTTCAGCTTGGAGTGAGATGCTTTTATAATACACAGAAGAAAGCACTTCTATTACATATACATGTAGTTCTTTTCCTCTTATCAAAACTCACTCATTCATTTTCACACGTTATCGTCTGCTTGTCAGCAGTGTTTTACATCTGCAACCATAGCAGCCAACTAGATGGCATCCTTCAAAAACGTGCACACTACTAACTTAATTGTGTCAGTACAAGTGAAGGAAATGTATCATGATTTGAACCACTACTAACCTGTTTGTGTAATTGCAACAAGATGTACACTTGAGGATTCACTTCTTGGAATGGCTGCTATGGCAACGATGGGTTTAAAATTGGATCTCTCTATGGTCCTATCAATATAAAAACACACAAAATTACAAATGAGATTTCAAAAAAATTCAAAAACTTGCAAAAAAAATCACTCCTATAGAAATCCTAAAAAAATCTAAGGGTTTTTTTTAACCTGACATTTGTCTGGTCTGTTGACCTGCTGTCTATAATATACATGTATGATGTACATATTTTCACCACAACATCAATGCCCTTTGCAGAGATTGGTAAAATATACAGGTAAAATTACCTAACAAAAGTATACTAGATTTTGTTCCACATTTACTACAATCACATTGTATCAATTTTACAAAGTTTTGCAAAGTTTCCCTTCTCCTTCATACCACAGTTTAAACATGAACTTTGCAAAACAAACTGGAATTATACTGTACTTTTGTGGCACATTGACACTGTATTCTCCTTTGTGCTTTTACTGCAGCAGTGAGAACAGCAAACAAGTATTGGTAATCTTTTGTGCCGATCTTACTTTGCTGTTACTGCTGCAGTGAGAACAGCAAACGAATATTGGTAATCTTTTGTGCTGATCTTACCTTGCTGTTACTGCTGCAGTGAGAACAGCATAAAGTATTGGCAATCTTTTGTTACGACCTTACCTAGCTGTTACTGCTGCAGTGAGAACAGCATAAAGTATTG
This sequence comes from Glandiceps talaboti, assembly GCF_964340395.1. Lineage (NCBI taxonomy): Eukaryota > Metazoa > Hemichordata > Enteropneusta > Spengelidae > Glandiceps > Glandiceps talaboti. The sequence continues at coordinate 21,266,355 of NC_135554.1, forward strand.
GTAATCTTTTGTGCTGATCTTACCTTGCTGTTAGTGCAGCACTGTGGACAATACTTTGTTCTGGGACTGCAGCCACCCTACTCATGCCAAGGCCATCCTGTCCAAGATCAAAGATTTGAAGTGTTCCTTTCTCTGATCTAGTGTACACCACATTACGAGAATTATCTACACAGATCTGAACCATTGGGTCTGAAAACAATAACGCAAGAATTTTGATTTTACATCCCACTGCGAGAGTTGCTGATACAATGCTACAAAAAGAATATATTCACTGTATAAGTTCAAACAAACGATAAAGTACACATAGAAAGATCTAAGAATCACTCATTCCTCAAATATAAGTATTTTTACATTATTCAAATGTTGCAAAGTGTCCTTTAAAATATATTTTCTTGAACCTCCATTGCCAGGTGCTTCCTATACACAACCTGTACACAGGTCACATATTTGGCTTCGTTTTTTTTTTGTCATTCATAAAAGAAAAGTGATTAACGGGGTCAGGTTGTGACTTACCATCATCTGAGAATGTGAAGTTTAGGAATGAAGGCACAAGGAAAGATAGTTTACTGGTGGAGTGATTAATTTTACGAACTCTTCTGCTGAACCAGCCATCTTCAGCCTTTGGAATGAACATAATCAACAAATCTTAGACATTTGTATTTTGAGTGCAAATACAATGTTTTGCACTTGAGTTTTCTTCTAAAAGTAAAGGCGTCAGTACGGATGATAACAATAACTTACAAGACAACTGAGAGTACATATACATGGTTATGAAATATCCGATATGTACAATCACCGAAACCAGTGATTTGGTTTTAGAGTCTTATTAAATTCTCTAGCTTTGCAAAACATGTTTTCTCACTCAAAGTTTACTGTAATCCTGATTCAAAATGGGGTTTTGAAATGCCAGGACAAGATAGGTAGATTTCATCTATTTCCCATCATAATAAAAGCCTGAAAATTTGTCAAGAAACAAGACAAGCTTATACAATCATAACATAAACCCAATCCTAACCTAATCTACACACATCATTAACAGTACTAACCTGATAGACAAGTTCATATAGACAGCCATCTTTGCCGGCCATAAAGATACGTCCTTTATCAGTACCAACAATGTCTAACATGTAAACGTTATCATTTGGAATAGAGAACAATGGCTCTGGTAAAAGATGCATTTCACCTAAGCTGTCATCATCCATGAAAGCTAGGGATATAAACAGATGATACACAGTCAGGCTGCAATTGTGGTCAATGAATTGAACATAACAGGTCAATGTTTAAAGGGCTAATTTTCAATTCCGGGTCAGTGTCTCGTCACTTCCAATGTTATCAAGCCAACATTTTCACGAGTACAGTCCCAAAAATGCAGCTACATGTAATTTAAAAAACACAGTGACAGGTTTCTTTCCTGTATATTCATAATACCGTAGTCCAACATTAGGAGATAAAAAAATCTGTCATACTCTCTAAAACGACAGTTTCATAGGCACTATATGAGCTGTGAGAGTGTTACACAGTCGAGTCAAAGTCATCTAACATAGTGTCGTCTTAGTCCATCCCCTATTTATATGCAGAGAAAGTCTTTAATGCATGCTGTAGTTGGAAGTGAGAGAATCTGTGTTTGAAGTGATATTTCCTGAATTCGAAAGAATATTGAAGGACATATTATAAGGTGGCCTTATTCTCAATCATGTTTTTCAGTAATGCATGTGTAGTGGAGTAGAAGTCAGCATGTCAAAAATAAAATAAAATGATTGTTACTTTTATGATGCACCTAGTTGGTCTGATTCTACTTCAGGTATTACAAGAATTTCATGACTACAGAACCTAGTACTTCTAGTGCAAACACCATCCAAAGTAACATTTCCACAGAAATTTGATGATTTACAGCGTGTGAGTGATATGTATTTACCCAATGAGAGTACCTACCTTGCTGTGGTTGACTAAAACTGACACCCAATAACACAATATCTACTGGTGTTGTCAAACACAACAAGTATTTAATATGTCGTTGGAGTATGTTAGGCTTTGGTTTGACTAATCCTACACTGAGAATAGTTTCACTGAGACCATCAAAGTATGCCAAGTCACCCCTGTAATGAAGTAAGAAAAGGACTGAAATAAATACATTGTACTCATTAAAGAGGGACACCATTCCAGGATCTAGAAGGCATTTTTGTAAACTTTGTATTCTGGAAAGTGATTTCATGATTTTACATTACAAACATTACACATGATTGCGGAGAAATGTTGAAACTTGTTCCTCATTCATTGTTCAGTGTTTGTTCTTGCCATAGACACACATCATCTCATGGGAATCAACAGACATGCATAGGTAACTGCAGAACATAAATATGCATCATTCCTAAGTGCTTATTACCTTCAAAGAAAATAAGCATGAATACTTGTTCATATTTGTTCATTGATTGAATAAAGTGTCAGTCAACTTTGGATGTGTGATAACTTTGATAGTGAGGTTAACCTACCCATCTTCATAATTCCATACAAATATATCGCTGTCAATGGTTAACCATGCACGGCCTATTTCAGGAAAGATGCCCATCATACAGTTACACTGCATATCTACACAGAGTTCAGGAATGGTCATGTACTACACAAAATGTAACATTGTAAAAATTCATCACATATAGCAACATTCATTTCCCCTCTTTGTCCTCACATAAACGGTAGTTCATTTCACTCTGTCCTTACATAAATGTAACACAGTTTGCCTACCTGACCTTAAATTTAGCAATTAGATTATACAGATTTGAACTCAATTTGATCTTCAAATCATATCAAAAATGAGTCAACAATTTATTGGAAATAAGATGCAAGATAAATGTAATAATGTTGCTTTTCAGTCAGAATTTTTTAAAGAGTAATTGCAAATTCTTGCTGACCTTGCCAATATGTTAGCAAAAATTTGGGATTACTCTCAATAATTTTCCAACTCTGAGTTGCAACATCTTATTTTTAACATCAAGCAAGAACCCATAAACATTCATTCTCACACAAAGATATTCTGTTCTTCATTATATTTTTGTTACATAGAATATATGGTAAATCCTTGACAGTCACAATATTTTATATGACATGCCATAATTGAACTGTGCATATTCCTTCCCAGATCACACACTTCTGCAACACAATATCAATCTCTACAATCATGTATATCTGACATTCAGGCTGTACAATTTCAGGAATGCAGTCATTTTTTACAGAACCGTGGAAGATCCAGAAACATAGCTGAATTATGCTTAACAAGTAAATGGAGAATTACTAAAAGTAACCATTAACATTTTGAAACATAAAGAAAGTGGTTGTCTTTGTTTTTTGCCGACTATGGCCTCTCATGACTCATACTACACCTTTGAAGATTAATATTAAATATATTATCATTAAAAGGATACGTCCAAACTGTTCAACCAGTTCATTGGGTATAGGTACTTTCTTGACAGAACTCATCAAAGGAAGCTGACCTAGTCCTATACTGGGTGATGATAACGCAGGGTAATCCAGTTCAATTGTACCACTAGTGGTGGCATGGCTGTGGGCTAATAGATAAAGAGAAGAAATATCCACCAAGTAAGGAAATGCAGCATGGCTGTGGGCTATTAATAGATAATGTAGCACTGCTGTGGGCTAATACTAACAGATAATGTAGCACGGCTGTGGGCTAACATAAATAAAGGAGAAAGTCATGCACTGTAGCATGGTTTAGGGTTAGACGTATCCAGTAATATTTTAAATCATCCCCTTTTAATCAATATCGTGAAAATAGAAGTCATTCTTCAGATTTATACTCTGTATTTTGTTGGATCTACCTATTTTTGATCATCACATTTCAGCATAAATCTTGCTTTTAAGAATCCACAAATATCATATGCAAATAACAGTGTTCATGTTGTTTTAAAGGTACTGAAGGGAATTCGTAGATATTAAAATTCATCCTTTTCTGTCAAATACGTAATACTATTTACAATGAGGTTCATTTTATTTTGAAATGCCACTGTTATATTAACCATATATGCATATCATACTACATCAACTAATAATTTTTGGAGAAGACCATTCATTTCCAAAACATGTTAATACTGTTTTTTCCCTACTTGTTGTTTTTCATGTGCAAACAAATCATTGCATCAATGCAAAAAGGTCAAAACTGCCATATCATTTATATGGCAGTTACAAGTTTATTGCACTGATGCAATGAAATACAAATGTACCCCCA